>NC_071268.1:9035993-9100993 GCF_023375685.1 Ictalurus furcatus | reverse complement strand
GGATGATAGATGGATAGATGGATGGATGATAGATGGATGGATGGATAGATGGATGGATGATAGATGGATGGATAGATGGATGGATGATAGATGGATGGATAGATGGATGGATGATAGATGGATGGATGATAGATGGATGATAGATGGATAGATGGATGGATGATAGATGGATGGATGGATAGATGGATGGATGATAGATGGATGGATAGATGGATGGATGATAGATGGATGGATAGATGGATGGATGATAGATGGATGGATAGATGGATGGATGATAGATGGATGGATGATAGATGGATGGATAGATGGATGGATGATAGATGGATGGATAGATGGATGGATGATAGATGGATGGATAGATGGATCGATGATAGATGGATGATAGATGGATGGATGATAGATGGATGGATAGATGGATGGATGATAGATGGATGATAGATGGATGGATAGATGGATGGATGATAGATGGATGATAGATGGATGGATAGATGGATGGATAGATGGATGGATAGATAGATGGATGGATAGATAGATGGATAGATAGATGGATAGATGGATGGATGGATGGATAGATGGATGGATGGATGGATAGATGGATGATAGATGGATGGATAGATAGATGGATGATAGATGGATGGATAGATAGATGGATGATAGATAGATGGATAGATGGATGGATGGATGGATAAATGGATGATAGATTAATGGATAGATGGATGGATGGATGGATAGATGGATGGATGGATGGATGGATAGATAGCTAGATGGATAGATAGATGGATGGATGGATGGATAGATAGATAGATGGATAGATAGATGGATGGATGGATGGATAGATGGATGATAGATTAATGGATAGATGGATGGATGGATGGATGGATGGATAGATGGATGGATAGATAGATGGATGATAGATGGATGGATAGATAGATGGATGATAGATGGATGGATGGATGGATAGATGGATGATAGATTAATGGATAGATGGATGGATGGATGGATGGATGGATGGATGGATAGATGGATGATAGATTAATGGATAGATGGATGGATGGATGGATGGATGGATGGATAGATAGATAGATGGATAGATGGATGGATGGATGGATGGATGGATAGATAGATGGATGATAGATGGATGGATAGATAGATGGATGATAGATAGATGGATAGATGGATGGATGGATGGATTGATGGATGATAGATTAATGGATAGATGGATGGATGATAGATGGATGGATAGATAGATGGATGATAGATGGATGGATAGATAGATGGATGATAGATGGATGGATGGATGGATAGATGGATGATAGATTAATGGATAGATGGATGGATGGATGGATGGATGGATGGATGGATGGATAGATGGATGATAGATTAATGGATAGATGGATGGATGGATGGATGGATGGATGGATAGATAGATAGATGGATAGATGGATGGATGGATGGATGGATGGATAGATAGATGGATGATAGATGGATGGATAGATAGATGGATGATAGATAGATGGATAGATGGATGGATGGATGGATTGATGGATGATAGATTAATGGATAGATGGATGGATGATAGATGGATGGATAGATAGATGGATGATAGATGGATGGATAGATAGATGGATGATAGATAGATGGATAGATGGATGGATGGTTGGATGGATGGATGGATAGATAGATGGATGTCCATTACATCAACAGCAGTTGATCAAAGCATGACATTCATTATGTAAACATATTTAGCCAGACTAAACATTTTAACATTAAACCGGTTCCTTATTAAGTTAGAAATATTTTCACATCATTTTGGTGGAATATATTCATAGTTTCTTAAAGTTTCTGTCTCAAAGTATGTTATTGGCAAAATAAATAAATAAATACATACATAAATGGATTGGGGGGGAGAAAAAACTATTTTGTTCAAAAGGTGATTTTTCAGCCACTGAACATCCAACTGGTTTTCCCAGACTGCCATACATGAACATCTCATTTGAATAACTCGGTACTAAGTTGAAAGTTTAAGGGGTTAAATACAGTGTTGTGTATTAATGCCATGTTTTACGGTTTGGTGAAAGAGTATAAGTGTGTAAAGTTTGCTTCTTTAGCCCTGCACTAGAGCTATCAGGATAATGTAGTGTTACAAATGATAAACGGTTGCGTTTACTCATGCCTTGTGTGAGGTTGTTAAAATCTATATCTATAAAATGTACAAAATGTCAACACAGCTAAAAACAGTCATTGCTCCATTTGAGGCTGAATCACTTTCTTCCTCAGCTCATAAAGTGGCATCACTCTGTGCAAGCATCAGAGTCAGGTAGGAGGTGTGAAGTGATTCAGATGATAATATAGTTGTAGGTTGATTCGTATGATTTAGTTTTCTGTATCATTAAACCAAGCCGTGTCCTTTTAAGTGAGTATGCGGAGGCTTCCATTAATCTTCCGTTACGTGTTAGTTAGATTAGCCTGGTATCTCCAGTGCAAAGCTAAAGAGACAAACTTCAGACACTGACTGAACTTAAACTCATTTAGCCCTTTAATTGAATCACTTTCATTACTGTGATTCAAATGAGTCAATTCAAATTGAATCAGTTTGATTCGGAAAGAGTTGGAATGGAGTAATTATTCCCAGCTAGATTGGGACTGGACCGCACTGAAGTGCGCACTGTGTCATGATGGTGTTACGCATGCCGTGGTGCGAGTGCACAGGGGAGTGAGCAGGTAAGTGCTCCAGAGGTCTCGAACCAGTCTGGAGCTGAAAGCAGACACAGGTAGAGTATTCAGACTGCCTCAGCACACTGACCACTAACAGGCATGAAGAGCTGCTTAAGCATTAGCAGGAGCCTTCAGTAGCGTGAGAAAGTGTGCGGAGAGCGCTCCTGACGAGGACGGCCCGAGCGAGCGAAAGTAAGTATTCCTCCAAAAAAAAAAGCAAAAAAAAAAAAAAAAGCAAAGCACAGCAAACAGAAGCCACATGTGTTTAGCGTATTTAAAAAGTGTTTACTGCAAAGACTGCGGAGATGATTTGGGGGGAAATAAGGACCTCAGACCATCATGGCAACTTCTGTGTCAATTCTCTCCATCTAGCTGTATAAACTATATACAGCACAGGATCCCGTACACACTCCGGGCATATCGCGCTTCTCCAGCTCCTCACTCTCGGCCGGTCAATAGCGTGATCGATCACTTCTAAGTTGATCTGTAAAGGGTAATGGATACGGTCAGAGGTGCTCCGTCCAGCACATGAGCAGCTATATCGAACACTCGCTTAATGCTGATTGATTTAAACAGCCCCTTCGACGGCTTTCACACTGTAATATGTTGACTGCAGTGCCACAGTCGCACCCTTCTTATTCTGCAAAAATAAATAAATAAATAACCCCGCACAAAATGGGAGAATTCATTCACCATATGTCTTTGGGGAAACTTATTTTACTGTTGAACTTTATTTATGAATGTGGCATGGTCCTTATAAATGTCACTACAAAATTGGATCCCTGACAGCACAGGTTTATGAGCAGTGCCTGTTAAAAAAAAAAATATATATATATATATATATATATATATATATATATATATATATATATATATATATATATTCTTATATATTTTCAAGTTTTGGTGCTTGGAAAGTTGCTTTTCTTTGAAGCGATGGCACATTTCACCTCGCTGCTTTAACTGTCAGTGTACGCACGTGCTGTTTGTTTTTGTTTTTTTTTTTAAATCCGTCACGTTTCTTTCCGCACCGCTGCCACATTCAATTAGACCAGTGAGCCTTTGAATACTGTATTCTCTACACTCTTATTATCAGTTGCATCTGCATACGGAAAAATATACATCGTCTTATAGCTCGTATAAGTTGCAGGCTAGTTGATTTCACAGCGCTGTATAGCTAGTGGCAGCTGACATCTGGCATCAAATGGCATCAGCTACATTTACAGGGTTTGTTTGTTTGTTTGTTTGTTTGTGTTGTTTTTCGTGGATGCCTCTCAGTGGTACTCAGAGTGTAGGTTTCAGTTTGGCTGTGTTTTGGAGATTTCTGCTTGCCATGCCAACTGCTCCCAATTCCCCACATGCTGCTAATAATCAGGGAAACGGCAAATGTTTAGACGCCCCGCTGAGCACGCGTGCATCGTGGCGTTCTCCAGATATGGAAATAATTCGTGACATATGAGAAATGTCCTAGATTCCAATGCTTTTGCCTAATGGTATAAGCATATGTATGCAGCACAGGCAAGCAGGCAAAAAAAAAAAAAAAAAAAAAAACAGCAATCTTTTTTGAACTTTTAAAGAATGCATAATTCAGATAACCCCTTCGATGAAATCTTAACTGTGTGCATCTCACTTCTGCCGTTGGGGGGAGAATCATCAGCGAGTAATCCGGGTTTAAAAAGACAATAGCGGAAAAATGGACCGATCAGAAGGTAGATTTCGTGCGGAGATTACGAGATTTATTTATTTATTTATTTATTTATTTATTTAAAGTTCGGGCGTCGTTTTCAAACGCCGTTGACGGAGATGAAAGGAGCGAGAATTAAATATGGGACTGAGCTTAGAAGCGAGAGCAGGTGGGAGTGAAATCGGGTACGTGTCGTCCGTAGCGGGCAGGAAAATCAGTTCTGCGTAGATCTCTAGTGCAGGTTATGGCGTACCAGCTGTCAAAGAAACAACAGAATAATGAGAAAACGCAATGAGAAATATATCTGTA
Organism: Ictalurus furcatus; assembly: GCF_023375685.1. NCBI lineage: Eukaryota > Metazoa > Chordata > Actinopteri > Siluriformes > Ictaluridae > Ictalurus > Ictalurus furcatus. The sequence continues at coordinate 9,096,285 of NC_071268.1, read as the reverse complement.
TTTGAGTAATTCACTCAGTCTCTGAAAAATCCTTACCCCCCCCCCCCCCCCTATACAGTACACGCAAAAATACACACATTTCAAAGTGCGCAACCAAATTTATTATTCATTTGAAAAAGAGGGGGGAAAAAAGTTATAAAACTTCTGAGTGCTTTCTCATGGCCTGAAAAAAAAAAAAATCACATAACACAACATGGATTTAAAGTTCCGAGCCTAGAAATGAAGCTCAGACCTAGAGCAGGCCTCTAAGGGGTCTAAGCCACATGAGTTTACACAAGACAGGTATTTATTTTTAGATTAGATTTACCCTGCAAATGCCGATAATTACCACCGAGTACTGACAACCTTAATTTCAATTTAAGTGATGGAATTTATCTCTGTGACTGAAAACTGATATGTCATTTTCTCACGTTTCATCACTGAGAGGATTTAGGTTGACAGGGAATTAATGAGTTAGTGCTGACTTCCACCAGCATTTAGTAACACCCCCCCCCCTCCCCCCCACCCCCACACTTTTTTTTTTTTTTTCTTCCATCTGCAGATTTTTTTTTTTTCCTTGTCAGTTTGTCAGAAGAAAATCAAAATCAAAAAAAAAAGGATCTCGGCATGGCGGTACTGTCACGCTGTCATCCTGACAAATGCGCGAGCTTCACAGTGAGTCAGATGATCAGATCGGCCATATCTGAGCATGGATTAAACACACACGTGTGCGATCGCACTGCTTATCACTGAAAGCCAGAACAGCGGAATAAAACTTAATCAAACAAGAAAATATGTTCACCGAGATGACAGATTCTGTTAACAGACTGTAAACAAGGTGCACTCTGTTCCACCATAATGGCTGATTTATTGCAAACATATGTTCCTGCTTCTGTAAACTAAGACTCGGATTTGAACATCAGCAAGACCGTGGTGGACTTTAATACCCGACCGGAATAGTCCTGAGTGTCCCGTTCTTTAACGTACAGAATATTAGGTAATCAGCACCAAAGCTCTGAGAGAACAAAAAAAAACAAAAATTACTTTATTTATATATTTATTTATTTATTTTTCATTTGTGTTTTCAGACATAGCAGGATACACCTTTGTTTCTGTTATGTCTGCGTTTCATTTTCCAAAAATGAAATCATTCAAAAGAAAATCTAAAAGAGGGGGAAAAAAAAAAAGGTCGTTTTTTCAGAAAACCGCGGTTGTTGCTGATGCGGCCGTGAAGGGTTTATTCGAGGCCAGCCGATATGCTTGCAGTATGACTCGTGCGAGACTACAAATTAAAGCTGTAATCAAAACTGGCGTTGTCTGGTCCAAGACCATGGCTCGGGATCGAGCTCAAGTCAGGATCGAATCCAAGTGAAAGCCAGATCCATCCATCCATCCATCTTCTACCGCTTACTCCGTCTTCAGGGTCGCGGGGGAACCTGGAGCCTATCCCAGGGAGCATTGGGCACAGGGCGGGGTACACCCTGGACAGGGTGCCAATCCATCGCAGGGCACACAATCACATACACATTCACACACCCATTCATACACTACGGACACTTTAGACACGCCAATCAACCTACCATGCATGTCTTTGGACTGGAGGAGGAAACCGGAGTATCCGGAGGAAACCCCCGCAGTAAACTCCGCACACACATGGCCCCGGCAGAAATCGAAACCCGGACCCTGGAGGTCTGAGGCGAACGTGCTAACAAATCCAAGCCTAGATTAGACTATGATTATAGTCTAGTCCTATGATTAGACGTAGTTTTCTACAAGACGGAATTCTTTCTTTCTTGTCAAACTTTTGTGCATGAGGAAAGACATTTAGGGATGGGCGATATAGACTTAAAACTATATCACAGTATTTCATGGCGGTGGTTGTTTGTTTGTTTGTTTGTTTGTTTGTTTTTTTGCGGTAATGATATTAATATCAATATGAAAATAGTAACATCCAACAACAACAACATTTAATCTTTTTGGCCACAAGTCACATCAGTATACAGTCAAGAGCCATGCAAACACAAACACTGACCTGAACAAAGTCTAGCTTAATCCTGACCATCAGCAAATAATAAAGTATACCAATTAAGAAAAAAAAACCTGAATACTATGGAGTTTGCTTTACGTTGCTTGTTTATGCTTTTTCTCCTCATGCAGTTTCTGGCTTTCCTCGTATTCCGGTCTGTGTTTTTGCTTGAGGTGATGGAACGAATTTGATATGTTTGTTCATCCAGATTTTTTGACACACAGATTTACAAATCACAGATGTTTGATTCCCATCTGATCCTCTGGATCCAAACCACTTCCATATTACGCGGGAAACTCCTTTTTTGGGGATTAATTCTTCTTCTTTTATTTATGTTATGTGACCCCTGTGTAGGATAAGCAGTGTGGATGGATAGATGGATGGATGGATGGATAGATAGATGGACCGATAGTGGATTTTACCGATACGGATAACTGAGCAGGCGGTACCTGCCGATAACCGAATAATCAAACGATAGTGTTTAAAATGGATACTGTATTACAATATACCACTCAAACTGAAATATTACTGATCTTCATTACAAAAATAAACAGTACTGACCGTACCATGAAAATTTATACATCCAAACAGAACCAAAAAGTTCTCCAAATAATAATCAAAATAGAGACCTCCAAATGAAACCAAAAACACTTCAAATAACACAACAAAATTTGTCAGCGATAGTTTTTATTTCGCCTCTAGAGGCCGCTCTCATACTGTTATGTGGACAGCGGACCGTCCTCAGCCGCTACCGCAACGGACGCAACTGGGAAAAACTATCGGTGTGGGTTTTTGCCGATAACCGACTCAAATCCTATAGCCATACTACAAAGCACTTCTGTATATCGCTCTGGATAAGGGTGTCTGCTAAACGCTGTAAATGTACACATACTGTAGCTAGCCTTACATATGGTTTTGGAACCACGTTCAAAAACGATTATAGACATAGCAAGAAGAGGATTGTCCTCCACGTCCATAAGGACATTGAGCATCAGTTTTGTTCAGATGCTTTTCCTGGCCAGTTGTATTGCCATGGTACACTTTTTCCAAAACATATCTGCTCCATACCTGAAGTTGCTTCTATCTATGAGGATTGTATTAAACACCCATCTCATATTATCATTTCCGTGTCTGGTAGATTGCAGAGCATTAAAGGCAGAAGTGCCATGCTTCCTAGCAACACTCTACTTTTTTTTTTTTTTTTTACCCCCTAAGCAGGTACAAAGTGATGTATAATGTATGTTATGATTTTTGAGTTAGCCTAATTGTAATATGCCCCTCCCCCCCCCCCTTTTTTTTTTTTTTTTTTTTTTTTTTTTTTAAATAAATGTTTTTTTTTTTTTAATAGAAGACTTCTTACGGTAGGCATGCTATACTCTAGCATTTTACTGGATTAGGCAACATTTGTTGCACTTGAACATTAGCATGGGCTAGGTGTTACATCATGTTTTCATCCGCTTATTTTTATCAAACAAACATTAAAAGTCACCAGTACATGACATAAAGTCATGCAGTTGAATAATTCACGCTTGTACGGTGGAGTAAAATAAGTTTACGTACGCCTTGCAGAATAATGCGCCTTTTCATAATTACTAAGAAATAAATAAGAGAACGTTTACATACGCTTGATTCTTAATACTGTCTGTCGTTACCTGGATGATCAACGACTGTTTTTATTTTAGTTTTGTGATATTTGTTCATGAGTCCCTTGTTTGTCCTGAGCAGTTAAACTGCCCACTGTTCAACTATTACAAAAGATTAGATTAGGTTACGTTTTTGTCACTGTGCAGAGTACAAGTACAGAGCGAATGAAAATGCATTGAAGTGCAAACATTTATTGATTCTCATGGAGGCGACACGTTACATTAAGAGCCGGGGGGGGGGGGGGGGTGTAAACTTTTGAACAGGATGATCGGTGTAAATTGTGATTATTTCGTCTTCTGGGAAACATGTAGATATCTCATGTAGCTTCTGAAAGGGCGGTACTAAATGAAATAAATAAGATCTTTAAACAAATTAACGACAATTTACACCAATTGTCCTGTTCAAAAGTTTACACCCCCCGGCTCTTAATGTGTCGTGTTGCCTTCTTGAGCTTCAGTGAACGTTTGCACCTTTTGTAATAGTCATGTGCGAGTCCCTCAGCTGTCCTCAGTGTGGAAAGATGGATCTGATCGTCATATTGTCACTGTTGGAAAGGGTTCAAACATGCAGTTCTGTCATGATTGTGATGAAAATGCTAAAACATTGCCAAACATTCCCATCACATGTCAGCTGTGAAATATGTCCACTGATAGGCTAGTCATATTTGTAGACAAATCTTCACGGAATATATCATACAGCGGTCTGTTGCTGACCCTGGAGGAATGATGGAGTGTATTAAAGCTATGTGAGAAGGTAAACCGGTGTTGCTTAGAGATAACGCAATGTTGAAAACCCCATAGCCGTTATAGTATTATCACCTGTCGCAGGTAGCAACACGAATCAGATCAAAAGCTGCAAGATTTCCAGTGAAATACAAGATTTCGGCTATAAAATTAGCTCTTTAATGAGGTCTTCATACGGCTGTAGTTACAGAATTGTATCCTCCAGACCTGACAGAGGAACAAGCAAAGATTCAAGCAAAGGCTTTGGCCCAGAAAGCAATACAGCACCGCAGTGCCATTAGGTCTAAAACTAAACTATACTGTGCAGTCGAGGTCTCTGTAAAATAGAATATTTGACAAATCCCAGGCAAGCATGCTGATTTGGCAAAAAAAAAAAAAAAAGTGTTGAATGAATAATGCATAAAGCATAAAGTTTAGTATTCAAGACCACTACTATAAGCAAACCTCTGCTGATGGAAAACAAAATAAAGAGCAAAAATGAGGAATGTAGTATGAAGTGGTTTTCTTTTGTGGCACGTTCACTAAGAGGATGCAAAAATATACTGAAGTCTGCTTTGAAGTTTCCTTTGCCAAAATGGAATTGGTAAACTGGTCGATATCCGGGCTGTATTTGATCAGAGGAACGTCTGCTTCGGTGATCTACTACCAAAATCCTTTCTCAGATGATCTACCATCATACTGCGTCAAAACGAGTTAAAAAAAAAAAAAAAAAAAAACATAGTCATATTAACTGTTGTTAATCAGGGAAGAAACTAAGCTTTGTAGTAACTCCAGGAGCGCCGCTCGTATAGCCGTACACTCTACACACTGACAATCGCTCTTTTCTCTCACACCCACACACGCAGTCGTGCGATTTTTTTTTTTCCTTCTCCCTACTTCTAAATCAATGTCTCCCATCAAATTAAAGGATGCTCAAGCCATTATTGATCTCGCCGCAGTACTCTCACTCAAGCTTGCCTTTATCTCAGACTGAGCGTTCTCAACCCTATTGACTCCACTGGGTTTATTAGCCTTACCCCAAAACGAGGAGACCGAGAGACGGATTGTAAATTGGTGAAAAGTCTTCCCTCGCGTCTTTGAGGGGTGACAGCCCCAGAATAATATTAAGCACGATTCAACAGACGCAGCATTCTGCTAGCAGCAGTAATCACATGACTGCGCTGGGCGTGTCTCAGGACTTGCAGAAGAAATCGATTTTTCACACGGCGCACAGTTCATTTGATGTTTTATAACAGCACAGCTATCACGGTCTCAGCGCTAAGGTTTAAACGAACGTGATCGTTCTAATATGCTGTTGTTTCGATAGTAACGCATTGAAAGGGGATTTGTATTGCAGATGCTCGCATAGGATGTGGAGCTGTGATTCGATCTAACCTGCTGCATTTTTGTTCCTAATTAACTTCAAGAGAGACCGGAGAGAGGAAACGACCGTTTATAGCCGCTATAATGTAACTTGTTTTGTGGAGCGAGGGCGTTCGCTGGACTGTTAATCATCAGGGGCTGAGCGCCTTTTTCTTTCTTGCATGTGAGGGCTAATTGCTTAAAAGGTGTGAAAATTGGAGAAGGAAGGAAGGGTTTGGATTTGATTTACTATATAATCTGCACTTGAATAATCGAGCCGCTCAGATGTCTCAAACCAGCTTCATTTCAAATACCTGCTATCATTATTACTAGACCTACATGATGGATCCTCAAAACCCATAATACAATGGCAATTTCACGAGTGAGAGTTGAAAACTACTCTAAGAGTACGTTTACACGGCAGTAATCTAATCATTGACCTTATTCTGAATAAGACAATATTGTGATTAAGGTGTTTACATGAGTCGCTTTTAGAATATTCCTTTCATGTTCCCGTGTCACATGTTATAGAACATAGATCGATTAACGGCACACGTCTTTACGTCCCCGCGTCACGCCGTCCGACGTCCCTCCAGAATTTCACGTATCGACATACAGTTGGTTTTCGTTATGGGACCGTATACAGTTCTGGGTGTTTTTATTTTTAATTTTATGAAAGCTTCAAGTGCGGTTAATTATTTGTCACGCTGTACGTGCTAATAGACGACTGCTTGAAGCTGTGGGCTGCGTCCCAAACCGCGTACTTACCGTCTATATGGTAGCTGATATACATGTATTTCTCCTACTACAGGCCTATAGTAGGCAAATATGCGGTTTCGGATGCAGCCGTGCTCTCTTGTTTGCCGTAAAACGGTTGAGCACTGCCGTGTGTGATCGTGTCCTGTCGAAAAAAAAGCGGTGAAAACTCTCACACGACGTTAATAATATGAATAAGGTGTGTACACGTCTGTAATACACGTCGATAACGCGACTAAAACAGGAATACTCCACATTTCTTAATTCGATTCGTGTTTACTACGAGTATGACTTTAATCGGATTAAGGTCATTAAAAATGGCTGTTTACATGCTAGTTTCTTAATCAGAGTATCGTCTTAATCGGGTTAATAGCGGATTATCGTTGTCTATGTAAACGCACTGAGAGTGACTGAGAGAAGTTTTATAATCTGGTTCTTAAACTATTACTGATGGACCTACTTGATATGAAGCACAATTCCCAACTAAATTGTACGGATAGTAAAACATGAGAAAATATTAAATATAAAATGAACAGTGACTGGATTCTGTCCTTTAAAAATAATATTATCTGGTTAAATTTAGCCTACTTCAGTATTGTTACTGGAGTATCTCCTCCAGGCTGCAGTATGAGAAGGGAAACAGACGCAAGACGTACAGTGGAGGAAATTAGAAGAGTATTATACGCGTCAACATTTTATTTCAGTAAATATATTTCCAATGAGGCTATTCACATGAAATTTTCACCAGACATCAGTATTAACTCAAGAAATCCGGAAATATAAATTTCAATTCAATATTATTTGTATAGCGTTTTTTTTTATTTTTTTTTTTACCATGGACATTGTCTCAAAAGCAGCTTTACAGAAATATATCAACAGAGTATACAGATTTTAAAAGTGCAAATTTATCCCAATTGAGCGAGCAGGTGGCGACGGTGGCGAGGAAAAACTCCCTAAGAAGTTAAGAGGAAGAAACCTTGAGAGGAACCCGACTCAGAAAGGAACCCGTCCTCATCTGGGTAACACCAGACAGTGTGAAAAAGTTCATTATGGTTTTACGTGAAGTCTGTTTGGCCTTAGAAGCAGCCGTAGTCCCAGCAATCTGGAATTGGAGTAGATGAGAGCTCCATCCAGAGGCAGGACATCCGAAACGGATCAGTCAGGTCCGGAGAGCAGAAAGGATCCGGATCTCTAGTATCTCCATAAAATCGTGTGTGGCTCGACAGAAGGAGAGAGGGAGAGAAGAGTTTATTAGGACTGTGCTTAGCGTAACAGAAAGTCTAGTCGGGGTAGGCTTGAGTAAACAAATACGTTTTCAGCCTAGACTTAAACACCGAGACTGTGTCTGAGTCCCGAACACTAATTGGAAGACTGTTCCATAACAGTGGGGCTCTATAAGCGAAAGCTCTCCCCCTGCTGTAGCCTTCACTATTCGAGGTACCGTCAAATAGCCTGCATCTTTTGATCTAAGTAGGCGTGGCCTACTTAGAAAACCAAAAGTTCGCTCAGGTACTGTGGTGCGAGACCGTTTAGTGATTTATAAGTTAATGATAGTATTTTATAATCAATGCGAGATTTCACTGGGAGCCAATGCAGTGTGGATAAGATCGGGGTGACGTGGTCGTATCTTCTGGTTCTAGTAAGGACTCTAGCAGCTGCATTCTGGACTAACTGGAGTTTGTTTATACTCCTACTGGGACATCCAGACAGTAAGGCATTACAGTAATCTAGTCTAGAGGTGAAGAAAGCATGAACTAATATTTCTGCATCATGTAGTGACATTATATTTCTTATCTTAGCAATATTTCTGAGATGAAATTAGGCTATCCTAGTAATATTATCTACATGAGCGTCAAATGATAGACTGGAGTCAGTAATCACACCAAGGTCTTTTAGTGCTGCACATGTTTAAACAGAAAGGACATCCAGAGTGACTATGTAATCAGAAAGCTTCCTTCTAGCAGCACACGGTCCTAGTACAAGTACTTCTGTCTTATCAGAATTAAGTAAAAGGAAGTTAATAAGCATCCAACGTCTAATGTCTTTTACACATTCCTCAACTTTATTAAGCTGCTGTCTGTCGTCTGGCTTCTCTGAAACATACAGCTGTGTATCATCAGCATAGCAGTGGAAACTAATTCCATGTTTACGAATAATTTGACCTAGAGGTAGCATATATAAAGTAAAAAGCAGTGGGCCTAAAACAGAACCTTGTGGAACACCAAATTTAACCTCAGTATACGTGAAGTCTTCATTTACATCTACGAACTGATAACGATCGGTCAAATAAGACCTGAGCCAGGACAGGACCGTTCCCTTAATGCCAACAATGTTTTCTAGTCTAGCAAGGAGAATAGTATGATCTATAGTAACAAAAGCTGCACTAAGGTCGAGTAACACAAGCAGCGAGACACAACCCTGATCAGAGGCCAGTAGTAGGTCGTTTACGACTTTAACTAACGCTGTCTCTGTGCTATGATGAAGTCTAAATCCTGACTGATACATTTCATGAATGTTATTCCTGTGCAATTATGAGCACAGCTGCTGTGCTACAACCTTTTCTAGTATCTTGAATAAAGAATTCACAACGTTAAAGTCCATGAATGAAGTTATGTGTAATAAAGTGGAATGACACGGGAAAAAAAGTATTGAACACACTAACTGAAATGTATTTAATACTTAGTGGAGAAGCCTTTGTTTGTAATGACGGCTTCCAGACGCTTCCTGTATGAAGAAATTAATGGGCCGCGGTATTCGGGTGTGATTTTGGCCCGTTCTTCTAAACACATTGTCTTTAAATCTTGTTCAATTGGATTCGAGTCGGGTGATTTGTTTTCTCTGAAACCAGTTGAGAGTTTCCTTTGCTGTATGCTTTGGATCGTTGTCCTGCTGGAAGGTCCATGTCTCCATGTCTCATCTTCATCATCCTGCTGGATGGCAGCCGATTCTTCTCAAGAATCTCCTGGTAAAGGGCTCCATTCATGATGGATCCTCAAAACCCATAATACAATGGCAGTTTCATGAGTGAGAGTTGAAGTGACCTGAGTAAACGTTCATAATCTGGTTGTAAAACTATTACTGATGGACCTACTTGACACGAAGCACAATTCCCACCTAAGTTGTACAGGTAGTAAAACATTAGAAAATAATCACTATAAAATGAACACAATGACTTTATTCTGGCCTTTAAAAATGATATTATCTGTTTAAATTCATCCTATTTCAGTATTGTTACGACCCATCTCACCCAGGCTGCAGACATAAGACGTAACAGAAAATACTGAATTTATTTGCAATTAGAAAGAAAGACATGATCAGACAAAAAGTTGGATTTATTATAAAACTTGCCCCGGGTGTTATCATTGTTTGCAGGACTGCCAGACCAGTAAAATATCAAACATTTTGGCTACGTAACAAGAGACTAGGTTAGTTTGGTGTCACTAGCCAAGAGGAGGCACAACTAAGCTCTCACTGTATGGGTTTAGCTGCCACAGTATCACGTAAAGTACGTTATTTGTCCTTACGCTCTGCTCATATCATGTTCACCTAACCTGGAACTCATATCGACATTTACACACCACGTTTTCCTGCTCACCATCAGAGGATGTTGTTTTTTCAGTTTCAAATCCCTTTACTGGCAATAAATCGCCGTATACCCATTTTTCCTCACACTGACTGACTGTGAGCTAGCGTTCGGCAGAATTGAGAGCAATCAGCCAATGAGACACGAGTATTTCCAGTATTTTCCTGTAAACCCTGTCTGATTGGTCTCGCCTCCGTTCACCGAAGATACAAAATTACAACACCGCCGTCTTCTTTTACTGGCGTTCGGTTCCGTAGTGACAAACCGCTCCAAGTGCAGAATTATTCAGGGCTGAAGAAAAACTCTTCAGGGCTCCAGCCCCCCATGGACGTTTCACAACATTAAACGGATAACCGTAACTATATGAGATGTATTTTATATACATTTATGTAACTAGAAATGTAACTAAAAATATAAATAACTCTAAACGTAACTATATGGAAGGTATTTTATATACATTTATGTAACTATAAAATTTAAATAAAAATATAAATAACTATAAACATAACTATATGAGATGTATTTTATATATATTTATGTAACTATAAATGTAAATAAAAATATAAATAACTATAAACAGATAAACATAACTATATGGAAGGTATTTTATATACATTTATGTAACTAGAAATGTAAATAAAAATATAAATAACTCTAAACAGATAAACATAACTATATGGAAGGTATTTTATATATATTTATGTAACTAGAAATGTAAATAAAAATATAAATAACTCTAAACAGATAAACATAACTATATGGAAGGTATTTTATATATATTTATGTAACTAGAAATGTAAATAAAAATATAAATAACTACAAACGTAACTATATGAGATGTATTTTCTATACATTTATGTAACTAGAAATGTAAATAAAAATATAAATAACTATAAACATAACTATATAGAAGGTATTTTATATACATTTATGTAACTAGAAATGTAAATAAAAATATAAATAACTATAAACATAACTATATGGAAGGTATTTTATATACATTCATGTAACTAGAAATGTAAATAAAAATATAAATAACTCTAAACGTAACTATATGGAAGGTATTTTATATACATTCATGTAACTAGAAATGTAAATAAAAATATAAATAACTCTAAACGGACCTGTCGTTCTTGAATTAACAAAAGTTAAATGTTGGCAGCTTGCTGTATTCAAATTGAAGTTACAGACTTCATGACATGCTGTTGTTGGAAAAGAACTGACTCTGAGGTGATAACTGTCTAACAGTCGATTCTTTTTCTATAACGCCGCATCATGCTTTATTCTTTACCTAGTGAGCAGCTGTGAGCAGTTACAAGCAGTTTAACACTTGCGCGTGTACCGAAAACCGTGCGGTATCACGGTCTGGATGATATACCAGACGATATGCTTTGCCCAGATTATGGCGACTATCGTTGGGAATTCTACCCGGTGTCCGTAAAGTCGGGAAGTTTTACGAGAATGGGAATATGTCGAGCAAAATCCTCAAAAACGCTACAAAAATAAATGATACGACGGCTGAGGAGCAGGTCAACATGGAGAGCAAGTGTCGTAAATAATAAATACAAAATAAATCAATATCGTTTTATTATTGTCGGTTCCTGCCTTCTCGGACACGTCGTACGAACGAGTAGCTGACGTGATCTTGTTCAATTCGTTTGTTTTATGTTCTGCGGTACATCGGGGTATAGATTGTGATAGATACCAAAGCCTTAAAAACAGAACTGTTTCTGTAAGAAGATCACAGTCCCGTAGGCCTCTGGGGTCGAGTGTTTGCTTGGCTCTTACAGCTCACAGAGAACATGTTAATTGGCAGGGGTTCTGAATCAGCGGCGTTAAAACAGGAAAAGCATTTTCGGTACAGCTTGGGCTGGAGTTTTGACAGGTGATGCTCTGTGTTCTCCGCTTCCGGAATATTCAGTCTCTGTGCTGAAGGATTACTGCCAAAGCTCATCTCTCAATTCAGAGTGGATGAACTTATTACCGGAAGGTTTCCACTAATGAGTTGACACGAGCAAGACGTCCTGTCAGATCCACACACACACACACACACACACACTCAGAGCGCAAAATAATGACGTGTGGCTTCCCTGGAGATGAGTCTCATTAGATTCCATATCTACCTGCTTTCTCCAATAAGCCAGTGATCCTCTGATTTTCCTGACAGCTCAGAGCTTCCAAGAATATCAAAGGTGATGCAGTTTTATATATATATATATATATATATATATATATATATATATATATATATATATATATATATAATGTGCATGATCTCTTAGATGAGCTTTTGCACAGAAGTTGCCTCAGTGGTCTGAATTAGTCCAACAGGTCAAAATGCCCCACTGTTTCCTCCATGAATTATTGAAGCATTGAAGTTTAGTCATCCATGCACCAGTGTTGTTGCTGTAGAGAGGGAGAGTAGGGCGAGAAAAGAAGTTCACTGCCTTCCTATCTGACACCAGTTTTTTTTTCCCCCACTCCTCTGCTTCTCCCCAATCGCCCCTCTCTCTCTGTCTTTCTTTGGACGGTACATACTGGCCCCCCGCGTCCCCCTGCCACAGTTGAGCAGATTGTGTCTGTATTCCACGCTGCTTCCAAACAAAAGGCATGGGACCATTTCTCCAAAGCCCAACGCAAGAACCTGGACATGTGGCGCAAGCAAGCAGAGGTTGGTGTTCTCAATTTTTGCTTCTGTTCTTTCTGTTAAACTGAATGTGTTGACGTTTTCTGCAGGATTTTTTACTTTTTAAACGCTGATCCATCGGCCCTTTTTATTCCCCGTCTTCGAGTGCAGTTCCATATGCTCTCTGCTTGAGGCGTACGTTAATTAGCTCTTAAACAGGGTAACCGAGACAGTTACCGGAACCGTAGCTGTCAATCACCAGGGAGTGGCCGAGCTCCCAGCAGCACACAGCCGCTTGGCAGGTAACACCTGAGCGCACAAAGCGCCGGCCGAGTGCGAGCCCGAGATTTATCCCACGCTTACCTATCGACTCCCAGAGCCCTGCTGCAGATCAGCGTATTCAGAACACACTCCTTCTCATGCACTATCCCCCTGCATTTCAATGCTGAAGAGATTTCACTTTTACTTTTATCTTTTGTTCTATTTCGAAGCGAATCGAGACGTTAGGATGTAAGACTACGTCCTCACTTAACGAGCTGCAGCAAATAAACGTGCTCCGTGTGGGCGGAGGCCGCCGATGAAGCGTAACACTGTTGTCGTTTTCTGGTCATTCGGTAAGTGTCGAGTCTCGTCTCTCGAGCACCAAGTGAGCAAAGACTGGATTGGGCGTGTAATTAACATCATAATCTCCTTTTCCAGGCTGCAAGACAGAGGCATTTTGCACGGATCGCAGGGCTGATACTGTTTATGCTAATCCAAAAGTGCTTGAAAGGTCTTGTTAAGCGAGTAATGAATATAGACGTGACAGGAAGTGTTCACATTTCAGAGTCGTATCATGTAATCTCATTAGCTTTAAATGGGTACTGGATTTGGAACAAGCATTACACTGATGCAAAAGAGTCTCATCGTGACATAAGGTAGGTGTTTCATTATGTCTGAATGTGCTGTTTGAGTTGGTTTTTAGTTCAAAAAAAATTTTTTTCATGTGCTAACCTGCATTCCAGAGGCGGATGATTAATGGAAATTTGGTTACCTTGCCTTCTCTTCCCTTAGCAGTGACAACTTAGATGAGTCGAAGCTCAGTGTGGTTTGCCACATGGTCCTTGTTAACCTCATGCCGGTTGGCCACACTTACCGTTAGCCGTGTTCTCACTTTTATACGACGACACACCTGCCCGAGCTATACATCGGTCATAACGTGGCAGTGTTACATGCTCATATGACCCCCAGAAGATTTCCAGTAATCGGATCCTGATTGACGCTGGCCGTGGTCAGTCCAGAGAACAGATGTTATTTGTTTTTTTATTTTTTATTCCATGTGCTTTTTTTTTTTTTTTAATTTTATTTATAAATTGGATACGAACGAATGTATCCGTACGTCGCGTTCAGGAACATTTACACAAGAAATGTGGTATTCGTGAAAATCAGGTTACTTTGGCGAAAGGTTACTATCCTAAGAGAGCTCCTGAGTTTGTATCAATGTACATATACCTTGCAGGATCTGCGAAATGTTAGTCATTTTAAAAAAAATAAATAAAAATAGGTATTAAGAAGGATCATAAAAAAGTACTACCCTGAATAAGCTATTTCACATAACAGATGCGTACATCTAGTCCACAAGACGCAATAATAACCGAATGTACATAAATGAACCCGTTCAAAAGTTTACACACCCTTGATTATTAATCCTGTGTGTCGTTACCTGGATGATCTGTTTATGTTTTGTGAGAGTTCTGCATGAGTCCCTTGTTTGTCCCGAGCAGTTCAACTGCCCACTGTTCTTCAGTAAATCCTCCAGGTCCTGCACATTCTTTACTTTTCCAGCATCTTCTGCATATTTGACTCCTTTCCAACAGCGACTATATGATGTTCAGATCCATCTTTTCACACTGAGGACGACTGAGAGACTCGTACACAACTATTACAAAAGGTGCAAACGTTCACTGATGCTCAAGAAGGCGACACGATGATACATTAAGAGCCAGGGGGGTGTAAACTTTTGAACGGTGTAAATTGTTATTATTTTGTTTAGAGATCTTATTTTTTTCATTCAGTACCGCCCTTCAGAAGCCACATAAGATATTTACACATCTCCCAGAAGACGAAATAACAATTTATTAATTGTTATTACAAATTATAAACAAAATGCAATTTTTATGATTTTTCTTTTTTTCTTTTTTTTTTTTATTTTTTTTTTTTTAAATTTTTAAATTTTTTTGCAGATTCTGCAAGGCGTTTGATCAGCTTCAAATTGTATAACAGTTGATGAGTTTTTTCAAATTTACACACGGATTACACGGTGTCGTTTTAAATCGTTTATTTATTTATAGTCTCGTCGTGCACGCGCGTTTTCTCAAGCTACCATTTTCACGTGAAACAAACGAAAAAAAAAAGCGATGCAGAGCAGATTCTTAAATAAAGTCCCGAGGACAAAAGAAATGGCGCGCTATAAAAGCTGGAAGAGATAGAGGGGATGTGCTGCAGTGGCTGAGCTGCGTTATTGGAAGATTTGCAACACTGCGTTTCGGAGGCTCTCTCACTCTCTAGTTGTCATTTTGTTGTTTTCAGCGCTTTGTGAGCTGTGACTTTTATGGAGTTTTGTACGCGGTACTACACGTAAATCAGCCGAATGCGTTGGCTAAATTTCCTGGAGATGGGAATTCGTGAAACTATTCGCAGGAAGAAAATCAGCGGCGGAGGGGGGGGGGGGTTTTTAGTTCGGGTTTGGCTTACCAAAACATTTACACGTGGCTTTACTGAAAGAGCGATAAATGAGGTGGATTATTTATTTTTTCTTTCCTACACTGTTTTATCTATATGTAAGGGTATTTTAGTTGGGCTGTGCACTAAGGGGAACAACGTATGACAAGTGGAGTTAACGTGACGTTTATAATCCCCGCGTCCCGGCTTGTCCGGTTACCGAGCCGCTCTGTGTCATTCTGACGGTAAGGAGCTCATTTATTAAAAGGGTTTTATTGGAGGATTTTTCTCTTAATCCTTCAGACCAGCCATCGTGGTGTTAGATCACAGATTCCTTGCTTTGGAGATTCCCCGGGAGCTTTGCGGTAAAGACACGCGGCGGCATGTCACTTTATGGGTGATGTGGTTTATTTTGCAGGACACAGAAAAGAAACTATAAGGCTCACCCTTGCTCTGTCTCTACTGACCGGTCAGATGGCATGTGAGGTTCTATTGAGTAGAGAAAGTGTTTTTGATGTGAAGTAGACAGGCTGGGAGAGTGAGAGTGAGAGTGTAATGCTCCAGTCGGTGTAAGAGTGTCGGTTTCTTTTGGGTTGTAGTACAATATCGATCGTTTAATCTGAGAAGGTAGATCTCTGCGACTGACCTGAATTGTCAGTGGTATAGCTGTCGTGTGCCGCAGGCGGTGTGGCTTCATACACTGACGGTTGTAATCTCTGGACTTACAGAAGGGACGTCAAAGGAAAACTGCAGCGCACCAGATTAGAACTCTTCTTATTTCTGTCCTCTCCGTCCCCTCTCTGTAACCCTCTCATCTCCTTCCACGCTATCTCCTCTCTGTCTTGACCGAATGGGTGTGTTTGTGTTTGCACTACCTGTTCGACCCCTCAGCATCAGGCAGATGGTGGTGTTTACACTAAGCCTTTCGTTTCTCCGGGAGCTAGTACGTCTCCCCGTAGCAGCTTTTATGTAAGTGAATGTGTGCGCACACCTCATTAGTCGGTGAGCTCCCCATTAGGTGGGCCAGCAGGCAGCACCCATGCAGAGACATCTGCTCTAAATGCCCCTGCTCATCCCAGCAAATCTGTATCTCACTCAGGCATCGATGCCAGGCATTAAAACACACACACACACAAACTTTCTGAACGCAGTGTTAGTTTGCTAACTATCTGATCCAGCAAGGTCAGCCAACAAGGACTTACCAAAAGTTGGCTTGATTACATCTGCGTCTAGAGAATTCGGTCGGCGCTCCCTAAAACTCGAGCTCGAGTTCTAATTAATAAACTTTGTGTTGCTAGTTAAAAGTCCCTAAAGCCTCAGAGTTTAACGTCGTGTGTTCCCGTTCCGCAGGAAATCAGGAACATCCATAACGAGGAGCTGATGGGAATCCGCCGGGAAGAGGAGATGGAAATGTCCGACGATGACATGGAGGACGCATCGGAGAGCAAAGACTCGGATGACTCAGGTACCCACAATCCTCTAGCAGGTCTCGGCCATGGAGGTCTCCTGGACGCCACAGTTCTGCTCACTTTAATTCTTTCAGTGCTTGCAGCTTGAAGCGTTGCCTCATTAAATGTGAGAAGTTTGGGGTGGAGAAGCTTTTTTCGGTGTGTGTGTGTGCCGCTCTCGTTAGCGTGTCGGCGAATTACCCGATTCTCCCACACTGTGAGTGCTAATAAAACTTTGCAATGTGTCATGAGGATCATAATTGGAAACCACAGTGTATGCAGAGCTCTTGCCCTCACGTTTATTGTCTGATTACAGTACAGCCTCATCCTGAACTGCTGTTTTGAGTCGAGCTTATATAGAGCGGCATAACGGCTGCACTCCACACCGTCATCTTGTTTGGTGGCATGCAGGAACTCCCAGGCCTTTGCACAGCAGCATACATTAGATAAGGTGGTAATTAGGTCATTAAGAAACCTCTTTCCACTGTTACTGCATGGCACCTTAAAATTAGTGCGTGCTTGCTCTTTTCACACTTTCAGCAGAGAAATCACGCCGGCAGAAACGTGCTCGCGCTTTAAGGAGCTCTGTGTTCACCATAATTAGTACCGTCGCGCGAATCCCCCGGGATTAAGAAAACGCATAGACCGGCTATCCTAAGCGAGGCTTTATATAATTGAGCCATGTTTGCTGCGATAGGCATATTTACACCGCGGTTCAAGAATCACCTGAGGAACAAAAGAGTTCCCGGATTCTTGAACAAGACACAGACAGTTCCTGGAGAAGTTCCAGGATGCATCCGCCATCTCAAGGATGCAAACATGGTCAGGGTTGTGTTGCTGTGTGTTTGGGTTTGTTTTGTTTTTTTTCTTTACGATGTGAATTTGACAACGTTTGAGCTTGTTTTTTTTTGTTTTTTTTCTGGACTTAGTCAGAGACGTTCCATACAGCAAGCTCCACCTGAATGGTTCTGCAGAAAAGCACCTACTAAAAACGTTCCTAGAACGTCACTCCTCATGTCGGAGCCCATCATAATGAATTTCACAGCAAGGCCTCCAGGTTGCCTGGAAAAACGCACGCCCGTACCAGCACTATAAACAAATGAATAATTAGCCGCTCAGGGAAAGAGAAAAGTCAGACAACGTTAAAGGTTATGACTGGGTCAGTGATCGGTCTGTCTTTTCACTCCTCCGTTGTCGATTTGTCCCCCTGTCAGTGACATTGCTGGCAGAGGAGCCATTAGACCCCAAGCACAAGTCATCAAATCGAGCTGGCAACTGATTCCACCATGATCCGAAGCTATTAGGCTCTTTATACGTCCATAAACCCCTCTGGCAGACTGAACGCAGGAGTGCACAGCCGAGAACAGCCCTGCCAGCTGCTCGCTCAGCTCTTCGGCTTCGTTCTGCTCATTACCGACGAGTCATTAGAGCCTGCTCTGCACCGGAACTGCTTAGCACACCGCGAACCACTGCTGCATGCTGGGTAAATCACCATCGCAGCTTGTTTTTGCAACTTTGTGATTGACACGTATGAAAGGTGGTTCCCGTTGACAGGCCCATCCCTGCAGCACGGATCCCAGCAGCACTATCACCGATCCCCAGGTGTGACAGTGACTCCTATTAGCATGCAGATGTATGCAAATGTAATCATACATTTAACGGGTTTTGATCCATACTCCATTTCAGATGCAACCCCAGTTATTAGGAAACAACGATTACGATCTGCGGCAGTGTGTTCTGAGGAGTGTGAAAGGATGGCGTGATGGCGTGATAGGGAAGAGGGCACGCCATCCACTGATGTATGGGTTATTTCAACACGGAAAGTAAACATTCCGCAACTGCCATTCACCAACCTGATCTGTTCTCAGACAGTTTGAGCTTCTGCTGTTGGTATCTCCCAGGCGAGACAAGCACACACACAAGCTCACTTAATCCTTCAGGTTTCCGCTGTGTCGTTGTTTCGGCCCGATTTCGCGTCATTGTGACCAAAAGAAGCAGAGTTAAACGTTGTTATTCACATCTCAAAGGCTACGATGCTAAACGGTTTACGCAAAACTCAAGGGACATACTGTAGTGGCAATGGAGAAACATGCTACGTGGACAGAACGACATGTCCCTTGTTACTTCAAGCTCATTTTGACGAGTGTTTTGGTTTATGCGAGCCCAGATCACACTGACTCATTTTCTTTAACCGCATGTACATCATTAGCAGATCTTCACTGTATATTCTGACACGGAGAACACACGTTATCACACAGTCTGTTCCAGAATCCGACCAAGATCTTATCGGGATCATCTTATACGCGATATGGCCAAAAGTATGTGGACAAATGACCATTACACCTGCACGTGGGCCTTCCGACAGAGTCGGAAGCACACGGTTGTAGAGGATGTCTTTGTATGTTGTAGCATTACATTTTCCCTTCAGTGGGGATAAGAGTCTCAGAACTGTTCCAGCATGACAATGCCCCTGTGGACAAAGCGAGCTCCATGAAGACATGGTTTGAGAAGGTTGGAGTGGAAGAACTCCTGCACAGAGCGCGTACCTAAACCCCTCTGAAGGCCTTTGGGATGAACTGGAACACCGACTGCACCCCAGACCTCCTCACCAGACCTCATTAATGCTCTTATGGCTGAATGGTCAAACCCCCACAGCGCCGCTCGTAATGTAGTGAAATCTAGTGGAAAGCCGTCCCAGAAGAGTACTGCAAATGGGGAATAAATCTGTTACGGGGTGTTTAACATATGCACATATGGGTGTGATGGTCCACAAAAGTGTCCACAAACCTTTGACCATATAGTGTGCGTCTCCTGCAGGTAATAATCTTCAAAGACTGCTGAAATCAAACAGTTTAAACCCAGCTTTAATCAGCAGATGATGGTCCAGAGGGGGTAGACGCATATCTGGGATGAGGGCTTTCTTCTTCACTGACAGCACTTCCTGTCCTTGAGTGCTGACAATAAAGGTACTGGCAGGAGGTATGGGACTCGATAAGACAAACCAGTTCCTTTCCAACGTTTTTATTCAATAGGAAAATCTGTGAAACAGACACCGTGTTCCCTTGTAAGACGTCCTCACACCAGTTCCAGGCCAGGATGAATGGGGTGCTTTACCCTGGCTATCTGCCCCGAGCCGCGCCGCGCCGCGCCGCGCTTCCTCTTCTAAGACTGATTGCTAAGAGCTCGTTGAACAAAAGACTGACGGGATAGAAATAACCATATTGCAATCGTTTAATTACATCCGTTTGATAACAGTACCAACGTCACATTAAGCCAAGCATTAAGCAATACCCATTCCCTCCATTTAATCCTCCTTAATTAGTCCAAGATAGCAGCTCAGCACGGAGAAATGACCCATTTTGGCCTGGGCCGTCTTTCTCTAATCTCTTCCGCTGGTTTCTGTTCCCCGGTCCTGTCTCCGGGTTACCCGTCCTGATCTGCTGTCTGTGCTTCTCCATCAGCGGGTGACCTATTGTCTCCATACACACACACCTCACCCAGCAATTATTATATGTGTTCCTCTCATTCTTCTTCCTGACACCACACTCTTTTAACTCTGCTCTCTCATCTCAGCACGAGCGTACGATTCATCTATTGTTTTTCATCTCGCCTTTCCCAGCATTCGCGTTCTGTCCTCACGCGTCCTTGTTTGTATTCAAAAAGTTTCTCTCCCTGTCATCATACATTTCATCGCTCTCTCTCTCTCTCTCTCTCTCTCTCTCACACACACACACACACACACACACACACACACACACACACACATACGCTACCTTCTTTATTTCCCGTTCTTACACATACAATTTTACCACGTACAATCTTCCTGTTACTTCCTGAGCTTTTTTGTGCAGGCTCAAGCGTAACGTGGTGAACGATCGGGTTGCCATGTTCGTATTTTTTAAACAGTGTTGAGATTTAAAGTCTGCTGCTGCAGTGCTGTTTTCAAACTCACTTTGGGCCAGAATTGAGCTAACCTCACAGCTCCTGAGCACAGGTTTAAAACGGTACCTTCCTGACATGAAGCGTCCCACAAACCGACTCGTAAACGTACATGAACACGCTGACGCCGCTCGATCTTCGATACGCGGTGTCACTTAACTACTGACTAAGTGCAACTGACTGAATTGTTTTATTCCTTAGCAAATAAGAACGCCTCAGTGAATCAGAGACGCCACGTTATCGCCTGTAAAATGTCCTGTCGTTAAAAAGAATAGAAAACTGTCTAACAAAACAATTAAATACCGAGACTTGCCAATTTTCTTTTATTGCCCTCATAAAGAGGAGGAATTAGGAAATAAAATGTTATGTCCTACAGGCATAGACCGGAGTGAAGTTCCACAAAAGCACATCAGGAGATGAAAAGTAGAAGTTTTGTCAGCTAAGTGGTTACTTATATTCAGTTTTTCAATATGCTCAGTTCAATTTTATTCGTATAGCGCTTTGAACGGTAAACATTGCCACAGAGCGGCTTGAAAACGGATCTAAATCTGAACTTAGACGTCTGCATCCGTCTTCTATACCGCTTATCCTGTTCAGGGTCACTGGAAAACCTGGAGCCTATCCCAGGGAGCATCGGGGACAAGGCGGGGTACACCCTGGACAGGGTGCCAATCCATCGTCTGCATTTTTTATTTATTTATTTTTTTAAAGTGCCACCAAATAAAATGGAATTAAATCCTGAAAATCGGGCTCTGTGTCTCATTTGCCTGCTTCCTCTCTCCTCGTTAATTTCTCTCTCTCTCTCTCTCTCCTTTTCCTCCTTGTCTCTCTCAGGGCCACTGGCGCAGGTGGAGGCCTTGAGGGAGGAGAACGACAGTCTGCGCTGTCAGCTGGACGCCTACAGGAACGAGGTGGAGCTGCTGAAGCAGGAACAGAGTAAAGCTCATCCTCCTCACAGCGAAGAAGACACGACACGTCAACAACAGCTCAGCTTCCTGCAACAAGCGCTGCAGGGCATGCAAAAGGTGCAACCAGTCCCATATCACACACACAAACACACACACACACACTTTATTCTTAAACTATGAGGAGTCTGCAAGGCGAGACCTGAATCTTGAATCTGACACACAAATAAAACTTGACATTAACAATCCAGACACACAGCAGGCTTTTAACACCTATAATAAGATCAAGAGGTTGGGCATTACAGTCTTGTGTTTGTTATTTAATAGAGTTTTGTGCTCAGAGTGCAAAACACCAGGTGGAGATTATTCTAATGAACCACTTATCCCAACTTATCAAGGCTAATAGTAATTACCGATCTTCTGACTGAACTCATTATTTACAAAACAAACAAACCCTAAAGCCTAAAGCATTGTCGAGAACAGGGGCTTAAAGAAAGAGTTTATTAAAGATGCTGTCTATTTGAATATTTTATGGCCAGTAACATTTTGTCGATGAGCCAAGTGACATCCTTGTGATTTTGTTGAAAGAAATCTGAACGAGCCTCAAACTAAAAGCAGCTCTTGACCACGTCTACTTTTATGGTGCTGGGTTTTGGGTGGATTTTTTAATATATATCGGTTTTTAAGCGTACCCTGGGCTCAGATGCCGGAGCGTCACCTTGTCTGTTATGCTGTTTGTTTGTTGTTGTTTTGTTTTGTTTTTCGTATTGCACAAAGTATCGAGAATTCAGCTTGAATGGTCTCCAAGTTCGAAAATGTTGACATTGGAAGGACATGATGAAGCTGAGATAATGAATGAGTCGATACTGCCTCTAAAAGGCAAACGCTAATTACAGTACGCGAAGAAATACTGAATCAGCTCCAACAAAAACTCAACCCGTATTTTCCCTAACATAAGTCCAAAAAAATATATATGTTTGTTAAATATAGGTGTGCAATTATTGGCACCCTTTTAATCAATATTTTGTGCTACCAACCGTTGCCAAGATAACAGCTCATGTTTAATCGTGGGCATGAGGTGCTTTTCCATACGGCTACCTCTCTGTGTGCGCCAAAACCACATCTGGTTTTGCTCTATTTTGGTTTCATCTGACCATAGAACCCGATCCCATTTGAAGTTCCAGTATTGTCTGGCAAACTGAAGACGCCTGAGTTTGTTTTAGGATGAGAGTAGAGGCTTTTTTCTTGAAACCCTTCCAAACAGCGCGCGGTGCTGTAGGTGACTTCGGATTGTAGTTTTGGAGACTTTCTGACCCCAAGACGCAACTGACTTCTGCAGTTCTCCAGCTGTGATCCTTGGAGATTTTTTGTCCACTCGAACCATCCTCTTCCCAGTCACGTTGCGGCGATATAGACACACGTCTAATCGTCAATCAAGTAACCCTAACGCTGCTTAAAGACAAGTTCGATGAATAATGACCGACCCGTCAGGACCCATTATTCGTCGTTCTCATCTGCAGCGATTGGTCCTCGCTCATATTTGAAAGGAGTTCCGAGTGAGTCCTGGACGGCTGCCGGTCCGCTTCACCAAAACGGCGCGCGAAGGGCACACAGACTGCACTCAGGATCGCCGTTCTAAAACCCCAAAACGAGGAGCGGGAGACGCTATGGCGCGGAGAGCATGTACAAACGAGAACCGTGTGGCTGCGAGCGCGCCATTGAGACCGCACCAGACGCGTGTTGATTAGGCAAGTAGGGTTTGATACGCAGGCATGTTCTTAGACGAAAGCCACTCAGATAACCACAAAAATGTGTGTAATTAGAGTTTTCTTTCGTAAATATAGCCTGGATGGTAAAACCTACTCTCCTTGGAGAACAATGTAGCCTTTGCTAAACATGAGCATGACCGAACACACTTCCTGTGGTTGCTTGTATTGATTTACGCAGACGCTTTTATCCAAAAAAGACGACTTCATTGCTCTGAGAAGGTGAAGGTTTAGGACTTTGCATAAGGGCCCGGTGATAGCAAGCTTAGCGCTCCCAGGATTTGAACTCCCTATCAACCATCTAGAGGCCCAAAGGGCAGAGCCCTAACACTGGTGTCTAGCACGCTTCAGTTTGTTCTGTTCAGCTTTAAACAGGTGAGGTATAATAGCACACAGCAGCTGTTAATACCTAGCGCATCAGGCCTTACATGTTTACCCGCCTCGTAGTAGTATGTTAATCATCTGACTAATCGCTCAGTTGAAGTAAACAGTGTATCACAAGTTTGTTCTCCTAGGATCGTGACTTAACGTGGTGTATAGTTTGTTCGGATCACGTGTAACGTAAACGGAGATTGACAGTTTTAGAGCACATGTAAACAGTTCATTCGGAATCTGAATAAATTGATTTGTATTTTGCGGGAAATAAATAAATAAATAAATAACTCTCAGCATGTTCAGCTCGCTAGGTTCTGATTAAAATGCACGCGGAGTTTCATTCCTGCCACCCAAGCAGCTCTCTAATCAAACTCCTCCGGGATTAACTCGGGGCCCCCGGCTGCTTCCGTCTTCATTTCCCTGACTCGGTGAGCGGAGTTTCTCTGAATTATGGAGCAATGCAGTACAGCGGGGGTTTTTTTTTTTTTTTTGTTGCTGTTTTCTCTGTGAAAACACACAGCGAGGAAATCACACACTCTGTATGTGTAGATTATTCGTACGTACGTACGTGCGTGTGTGTTAAACACCATGCTGACACGGCTTTACCGAGTGTGCAGTGTGGATGTAAACCAGATGGTGGTTATACAGGAGTTCCGACTTGCCTTGCATGATTTTTAATAAGCACTAACAAGCTGAGCCAGCATCCTCCACACCATCCTACTTAAGCTCAGCTCAGGGACAATAGCATGCAGGAGTGTGAACCGAGCTCAGTCCTGCGATATCTTGGTAATAAATCCCTGTCATACATACGGCCCCCTCCAAAAGTATTGGAACGGCAAGGCCGATTCATTTGTCTGCGATATAACTTGAAGACATTTGGGTTCGAGTTTAGTTTTTGACTTCGGCTTTTATTTCCTGGTCTTTATATATTTCGATGCGTTAAACGACATAAAACACAGAGCCTTTTGTATCAGATCTACCAATTTTTAGGTGAGCAAAAGTATAGGAACAGATAAGTCCTGGTATGAATTAAAGTATATGACACTTAATATTTGGTTGCGTATCCCAAATATTGAAGGGGGGTGGGAGGAGGGGGGATATGCTACTCAATTGGATTACGTTCTGGTGATTGACTTGGTCATTCTAAAAACTACCACTCCAACACCCGCAATAAAGTTCTTTGTCGAGTTGGCGGTGTGTTTTGGATCGTCGAGGTTCATACAGGAGTCTTTTTTCCTCCACTCTGCTCCGAGTGCGTTTAACAGCACACAGACCTGCTACTACATTTGATTTATTCATGAACACCAGGGCAGCAGCACCACCATGATGGTAATTGCAGTACCGTTTCGGACTGTCTTGTTTCTGTAGTGCGCCAGAGGCACGGAGAAACAAAACACGCACATGACAGAGCTCTATTCCTGCCCCCAAGATTTCATGCCGAGCTGCTTTACCCTTTCTCAAAGGCGAGTTCTAATTACACGACGCTAACAAATACTAAAACAGCTCCAATAAAACCTCTCGTATTTTTTCCCTAACATAGATAAAGTGGCCCCCTGCTCATTTTGTCACAAGTTGCCAGGGTTGTTGTTGCTTTTTTTTTTTTTTTTGGTTTTTGTTTTAAATTTCTAGTCATAACTCATCATAATTTTGCAGCTTATACAACATTTCGTACTTTAGTACAAGTGATTGAGGTGAATTTATTCGGTCTAACCTGTGATCTGCAGTCATAACGGAGTTCAGCTGGACGAGACACAACCAGACCTGATTACTGCAAACCCTGTTCAATCAAATCAACACTTTTTCAACAGCATGAAGTTGGTTAAAAGGTCTTACCCAGTAACACGCTATGGCGAAGGTGAAAGAAATTCCAGAAATGATGAGGAAGAAGGTGATTGAAATACATCAGTCTGGGAAGGGTTGCAAAGCTATTTCAAAGGCTCTGGGACTCTTAAAAAAAAAGAAAAAAAAAAAAAAAAAACCCCACAGTGAGAGCCGTTATCTCCAAAACTCTGCACAGTAGTGAACCTTCCCAGAAGTGTCCACACAGGACTGTATATAAGCTACAGATATGGTTACGGCCCCAAAAATGTTCCTTGAAAAGAAACCTTGCATGTCCCTACTGTACCGGAAACAGGCGTATGGTTGTTTTGTTTGTTTGTTTGTTTGTTTTTTATCAATAGGCATGTGATTGACAGCTCAGTAGAGATGTCACTTTGCTCTGATTGGTTAGATGTCAGGGGTCCACATTCATTTGTTTTAATATGCAGTTTACAGATCCGGACGTGCCACAGAGATGAGAGCGTTAACTCTGAGCAGATATTGCATCGTTACACAACTGGCAAAATCTGAAAACCTTCGAGACTATGAGACACCGACCGTACCCTTTAATGTGGAAACTCGTACAACTCAAAATACGACAAATCCTTTCAGTCAAAAATCCTGTTACGGTGAGTTGTAATATAAACAGGAATCGATTCGTAATCACGTATGAATAGAAGATATCAATTAGGATGTTGTAGGTGTAAACTCGCACGTATGCAGGGAGAGCATGTGAAACTCGGCGTCTGTAATGCAGTCTCGTTCCGGCGTTGTAAATAACTCCAAAGCGCGAGTTGAAATAAACCAACATTGTAGATACAGAGCATATCCTTATCTCACCAGCGGGTTTGTGCAGTGCTGAACGTCTTGTGTTTCATGACCCAGTTAAAGAGATATTGAATAATTATGAAGCAGATTTGTTTGTGTCGGTTGTTGGGGTTCATGACATGCGGTGTGTGCGTGCGCGTGCGTGTGTGTGTGTGTGTGTAAAATGTCGCATATTTTCTGGTTTCTGCAGCAACTGCTGAAGATCCGTGATGATCTGAAACAGAGAGAGATGGAGCTGGAGAAAAGCGCAGAGGATAAGCAGCAGCTGGAGAGTCAAATCCAAAGCCTTAAAGAAAGAATTCAAGCCTTCCCAGCATCACACACCCTGCCTGTGAGTAACACGCACACACACGCACACACACACGCGGACAGAGTATATGACACACCTTTCTCTGTCACACACACGGCTTCGGGGAGAAGCTGTGAAACTGCAGTGAAAACCTCTCCGTTCTTTAATGTGTGTGTGTGTGTGTGTGTGTTTAGGTAATTATGAGAAAATGAAGGCTGTCATTGTTCATTAATGAGTCTTGACTCATCAGATATTAAACAAATAGCACAAGACCGTCCTAATGAACAAAGCTGTGGAAGATGTTTCGTGACTTAGCTTTCGAACTCACATCTGGCTGCTCGGATTGAAAACCACGTTGGTTTGTGAAAGAGCCTGCTCTTTCCGGAACGTTCCTCAGCTACTCTGTACGTGTATTTATTTGGTTGGCTGGTTTTCCGACCGCTTAAAACCCGGAGACAAAACGTACTAATTCCTCTCTGATTCGGAGGTGAGCGAGCAACCAGATGCCCCTGTGACCCCTCTGGAGCTCTAATAGGTTCTGAGGAAGCACCAAGGTTTGGTGTCGGTGCATTAATGAGAACAAATGACACCTCTGCAGCACACAGCGCTCACACAGCACCATCATTCACTGCCAGACACTTTCAATTAGCTCGGGTTCCACACACACACACACACACACACACACACCGCTCTCATCAGGGACACGCCGATGATGGGACAGTGTTTATCGAGCGAGGTCCACGGGTCAAGCGAGATATCGAACCGAACGGCCACTCGAATATCGCTGAAGCTAACGTCAGAATTGCGCTTGTGGCTTGTTATCGTGTCGCGACAGGTTTGCTGGAATCTGTGTCTTTAGCGGCGTGAAGCCGTGTGGTTTTGCGTTAAGCTCTGATTTCTCACGTCGCTCAGACTAATCAGTTTTTAACCTCCTGGCTGGCTGATGGCAGATAAAGCGGCGCGGGGATTGTGACGGAAAGGTTCGGAGCTGTTGTAACAGCGATGCATCTGATCAGATGAGTTTGGGCTGAGAAGCAGTGGCAGGTGCTGAGTGGGAGAGGAAACGCTGCGCACACTTAAAACCCAGATGAATCCGGCTCGTTAATGGAGCCAGAGGAAATCAATTTAATGCTTGTTTTTCCTGTAGCTCCGTGATAATATGAGCTGTTCATTTACACACACATATATATATATATATGTTTATTTCACTCTGCTGCTCGTTTCTGCCACTCTTCATGTTCACCAGCCGAACTGATCAATAATCAGAGTTGGGTATGAATTCTATTGGGTATATTCAAATGACTTTTTCTGATGTATCGCATTACATTTTAAATGTATGTCATTTGATTACGGTTACTGATGTCAATACAATTACGTTACAAATATATTGTTAAGAAAACAGTATTAAGTCAAATGCGTTTTTTTTAAATAAATCGGGTCTTGCGCGCCGTCCAGAGGCGTAACCCGGACTGGGCATTCAGATTCAGGGCTGTAGCCCTGAAGATTTTTTCTTCAGCCGCGAATAATTCTCCACTTGGTGCGGTTTGTCTCTACGTAACTGAACGTCAGTTAAAGAATCCGGCGGTTTTGTGATTTTACTGTAATTCTTCAGTGAACGCAGGCGAGACCAATCAGACAGGGTTTACAGGAAAATACATGGAAATACTCGTGTCTTATTGGCTGACAGTCTCTCAATTCTGCCAAACGCTAGCTCGCAGCGAGTGTGAGGGGGAATGGATGTACGGCGATTTATTTTTTTAAACCAGTAAAGAAACTGAAACGGTAACGTCCCCTGATGCCGAGCAGGAAAACAAGGTGTGTAAAAGTCTATACGAGTTCCAGTTTACGTGAACGTGATCTGAGCAGAGCGAAAGGAAAGATAATGTACTTTGTAGCCCATACAACGAGAGCTTAGTTGTTCCTCCCCTTGGCTAGCGACACCAAACTAACCTAGATAGAAAAGTTTTCTATTTTATCCGTCTGCTAGTCCTACAGTGTCATACGTTGACCGCTAAGTTACCTCAGCGTCCGTAAAATAAAACTTAGGCTACTAGCTGAGCTGGGAAAAACGCACGGAGAAGAATCTGGGCTCAGCCCGGGATGATTAACAGTCCAGATAAGGCCTGTGGCGTGGCGTCTGCGTCAGTTAATGAGTAATGAGCATGCATTAATGAATCACCGGAGAACGCTCGGTAAAATTACTGACAGAACTCCGGGTTTCACTTTGTAGTGTATTTGTGTGGGTTTGAAAGTGACGTGAAAGTAACGTCTTTAGTAATCCGATTACTTTTTACACGCGGTAATCAGCAACGTAATCCGATTACAATTTTAAAGTAGTAATTAATCTGTAGTGGACGACTTTTTTTTTTTGAGTAACGTACCCAACACCGTCAATAATCAGTAATAATATAGTGAATATAGCGATGTGATTCTGGCCATCTGGCCTGACACTTTCATCCGTTCGTTCATCTTCAATTACTGATTTGTCCTTATCCTGGGAATAGTGCGAGTGCAACGCAGTCCATCACAGGGTATCACACTCCTTCACACACTCATTCAGCACTTAGGACAATTAGAATGGCTTCTGCAT
Source organism: Ictalurus furcatus (assembly GCF_023375685.1). Taxonomy (NCBI): domain Eukaryota; kingdom Metazoa; phylum Chordata; class Actinopteri; order Siluriformes; family Ictaluridae; genus Ictalurus; species Ictalurus furcatus. The sequence continues at coordinate 9,066,929 of NC_071268.1, read as the reverse complement.
AGGTTTTTGGGAGGTGGTAGGAAACCAGAGAACCCAGAGGAAACTCCGAGAGAACATGTGAAACTGCACTCAGGCTGTAACCTGAGTTCAGGATCGAAGCCGTTCCACCGTGCCCGCCAGTGATATCACACCACGTAAGGAGTTACACAAGGAATGAAACAGCGAGACGTCTTAAAACTTAAACACTTCCACATTCGTCCTTCTGCTCTAGGCGTTAAGGACTATTTCACAGACCTCCATTCAAACAGTGGCTCAGAAAATCCAAAATCATGCCCTTTCACACGTTTTTTTTTTCTCGCACGTGTATCCCGAGAAGCTAAATTCCTGTGAGTGGCGGGTCATCACTTTGTTCCTGGAGTTTCCCAGGATCTGGATGTGCTTTTATAGGAGAATAACACCGACATTGTCAAAGCAGAGCATTGAGTGAGTTACTGTTCCCACCTCAAAGGGTGTTTTTTCCAGGAACGGCGAGATTCCAGTGTTTTATTCCTCTCGTACTACAGCGCCGACACTGGAGACTCCTTCCATAAATGTGAAATATCCAGTCTCCATCTAGAACGCTTCAGCGCATCAGCGATTCCACGGTTCTCTCCGTTAAACGTTATTACTACAGTTATTACTCCACTACAGATATTAATAACTATAGATATTACCCGACTTACATTATGTAGATCGTCCACCATGCACGTCCCTGTGAGTGACACTAATGCGTGAGAACGAGCTCGTTAATATAATACGAAACATGGGACTTTAATTAGCCGTCAGTTCCGTCAGAGCCGCTGTTGTAGAAAAAGAATGAACCATTTCTGACCAATCAGATTTTGAAAATTCAACAGCGCTGTAGTATAATTATCTTAGATTGAGATCCTCTAGAGGCATTGAGACTCTCACTATCCATTACACACTCTCTCTCTCTCTGGCATCGTTCTCTAACACCTCTCCTTGTTTGTTTTTAATTGCCTTTAATTGCCTGTAGTCGGAGAGGCCGGAGTGGGAGGACAGAGGCAGCGATGAAAACACAAGTCATGCCAACGTAAGTGACAGAAGCAGCTCTCCAACCCTGCTTCACGCAAGTGCTCGACTTTTCCTTTCATCCCAGCCGTTACCGCTCACCTCCCCTCTGTCCCTCTCGCCTTCTCTACGAGTCTTTCTCTCTCCTTCCCCCTTCTCCCCTTCTCTCTGGCTTTTCCCACACTTGTATTTTAAATCGCAGGCTGTCATAACAAAATGAAACGTCTCACTGCCGTAAATAAACTAGCTGACTGCAGAGGTCCTGATCTGTCACGGCATGCTCGCCGCATCGTTCGTTATTTGACAAACACACTTATCAAATCCATTTGCATAATGAAATAAAAACCAACTCAGGCAGGGATAGTCTGCATTAAATATACATTAAGATAATATCCTTGGAAATAAAGGAAGCACTCTTCTGCATTAATTAGTCCCTATGAAGTCATAATTGAAGTTTTGTGGCTTTTAGTATGAATATGCCTTTAGGTTATCTATAAACTAGCGTGCTCCAAAAGAGTGGCACATTTTTAGGACTTCATCCAGCACTGCTCATCAGATTTTCTGTCCAATCAAATGCTCTTTACAATCTGAATTGTCCCGCCCCCCCTAACATTATAAAAATCCATGGCACTAACCATCAAGTACAGTAACCCCGCGCTGTCAGGTAAGCTAAACGCTATTGGCTGTTTTCAAAAGGGGAGGAGCCACTCAAGGCGCTTCATTGGGACTTTAGCAACCTTGCACTACTTTTTGTTGTGTAGTATCATGTTTATTTATTTGCTTACATTAATATTTGCTTGTCAGGGTTATTAAGCTTGATTCTGCCTTTCGTAAGCTGCCAGAGATCCACGTAAACATGTGCTATCTCAGGCGTGTCTTTAACACAGGAAATCCCAAATGACTTCCTGATCACTATTTATGCTCACTACATAGGGGAGGTGATGTAACAGTAGTGCTGTTGCAAAATGATTCATTGAATTAATAATTGCAAATTAATACATTATTTAAAAAAAAAATAAATAAATCATTTTATTAGCAATGAATATGTTTAAATATTTAAATAAAGCATGCCATAAATTACACACATGTATTATGGGATGTAAAAACGACACTAATTATTAAACTATCATGTTTTTCTACCATGTTATGCTACATTTATAAAATATATATATATTATAATAATAATAAAACAAAAATTCAGTAATTATATCCGTTGCTGTACATAGTGTCATGTTAACTATATTTTGCTATGGCTCTCTGTCATAAGGATGGTGTTACTGTGTGTGTGAACTATTATTAAACTTATACTACGCACTATAATACTGCCATCAAATCGATAAAGACGATTAAATCATGTATCACGGTTATTTCTAGAACAATCCTCAGCTAGAGTTTCATGAAGGTGCCAGCACCTCCGTTGCGCCGTCCCTGCTCGGTCTCGTAGCTGAGGCTAGTAACGTGGCAGATCATTAGAGGGCAGTGGAGCGGAGGTGAACTTTATTTGTGGTGGCATAAATCACTCTGACACAACTCCAAACAAGAGGAGGAGGGGGACGGCGTGTGGAGAGGAAGGGTGCTATACACAGGTCAAAGAGAGAGACATAACTCAGTCTGTTTTTACAGTCCCAGAACACTATAAATGGACACACACACACACAAGTTAACTCCATCAGTGAAGAGTAGTGCTAGTGCACTTATTGCTCATGCTTCCTGTTTCTCTTGCATACTGTCTGTATATCTCTCTCTCTCTCTCTCTCTCTCTTTATTTGTACACACGTCTGCCTCTCAATGTTTGTCTGAATTTGAAGCACATTTCCATTTTGTGACTGTGTGTGTGTGTGTGTGTGTGTGTGTGTGTGTGTGTGCGTGTGTTTACAGGAGTCAGCAGTGTCCGCAGTGGTGTCCTGCAGTCAGGAGAAAGAGACTGTCCCAGACAAGAGTCCACCCAGTCCTGTGAAATCTGAAAGGGAGGCCCTGCTCGTAGGTATGTGTTGTTGAATTCTCAATTCTGATTGGTCAGAAGGTGTTGATTAATTTTCTATAACAGCAGCATTGACTGTAATCAGATTTAAACCAAATTTGGGAATCGTGTATAATTGTTAATGTGGTGAAGCTAAGGCTGAAAGTCTTCAGGATAGAGGCATTTGAGCTTTCTTTTCTGGATGATGTGACGGCAGGGATAGTGCGCCAGAACGCCCACCACACACCAGCTATTAGTGGAGAGGAGAGAGTGATGTAGCCAGTTCAGAGATGGGGATTATTAGGGGGCCGTGATAGAGAAGGGCCAATGGGCGAATTTCGCCAGGACACCGGGGGTATACCCCTACTCCTTTACGATAAGTGTGCTGGGATTTTTAACGACCACAGAGAGTCAGGACCTCGGTTTAACGTCTCATCTGAAAGACGGTGCTGTTTTTACAGTATAGTGTCCCCGTCACTATCCTGGGGCATTAGGACCCACACAGACCACATGGTGAGCACAGGGTGACCCTGCTGGTCTCACTAATACCACTTCCACCCGCAACCTTAGTTTTCCCAAGGAGGTCTCCCATCCAGGTGCTGGCCAGACTCAACCCTGCTAAGCTTCAGTGAGAATCCAGGTGAGAACTGCAGGGAGATATGGCTCTGGTATATTCATATTTTGTCTTAGCAACTTCAAGGGAGAGAAAAAAGCGAGGCTGGTCCGAGACTGTTTCTAGCTGCAGAAACTTGTTCCAGGGACGTTCCAGAACATTAAGCGTAACTCTAAACGCATAAAAAGTACGAGGTTTCAATCTTTAATAAATAAAAATTGTTAGGCAAAACTGCTGCTGTACAAGATGAATGAAAGACTTGTGCTGTTTTCTGAAAGGATACACTTCAGGGTGTCGACCCGCATCACAAGAGCCCTCTGTTGATTATTTTCCAGTGACAGCACATCGTGTTTTATTCCTCGCATCTCAAATATACACCAGTCGGTGAAAATGATCACTTTCCCAAGCAAGGAAATGATAAGAAGTTAATGTTTCATATTCCCGTTTATTTGTTTATTTATTTATAGTAATGACTCAAAATGGCCTCCATGTCCTCAACTCAAAACCCATCTCTTCACTCAGTGCTATAGCTCTCTGATTGTAAATGCGTAGCTCCAGCCCCTTTCGCATAATACTTTCCATCCCTTCATCCTTCATACCCTTTTCTTAACTGTCTTGTGATTTTTTTTTGTGTTACTTGAGAATTTTTCGTCATGCTATTGTAAAGTGACCCTGGGTTTGAGAAAGGCGCTATAAAAGTACAAATTTGTAGTATTAGTAGTTATAGTAGTGGTGGTAGTAGTAGTAGTTATAGTAGTAGTGGTAGTAGTTATAGTAGTGGTGGTAGTAGTAGTAGTTATAGTAGTAGTGGTAGTAGTTATAGTAGTGGTGGTAGTAGTAGTAGTTATAGTAGTAGTGGTAGTAGTTATAGTAGTGGTGGTAGTAGTAGTAGTTATAGTAGTAGTGGTAGTAGTTATAGTAGTGGTGGTAGTAGTAGTAGTTATAGTAGTAGTGGTAGTAGTTATAGTAGTGGTGGTAGTAGTAGTAGTTATAGTAGTAGTGGTAGTAGTTATAGTAGTGGTGGTAGTAGTAGTAGTTATAGTAGTAGTGGTAGTAGTTATAGTAGTGGTGGTAGTAGTTATAGTAGTGGTGGTAGTAGGTATAGTAGTGGTGGTAGTAGGTATAGTAGTAGTAGTGTTGGTAGTAGTAGTAAGTATAGTGGCGGTGGTAGTAGTAATAGTAGTTATAGTAGTAGTAATGGTAATTATATTAGTTATAGTAGTTGTAGTAGTGGTAATAGTAGTAGTAGTAGTTATAGTAGTAATAGTAGTGGTAGTAATAGTAATAGTAGTAGTAGTCGTTATAGTAGTGGTAGTAGTAGTAGTAGTAGTAGTTATAGTAGTGGTAGTGGTAGTAATAGTAGTAGTAGTAGTTATAGTAGTGTTAGTGGTAGTAATAGTAGTAGTAGTCGTTATAGTAGTGGTAGTAGTAGTAGTAGTTATAGTAGTGTTAGTGGTAGTAGTAGTAGTAGTGGTAGTAGTAGTAGTAGTTATAGTAATGTTAGTGGTAGTAATAGTAGTAGTAGTCGTTATAGTAGTGGTAGTAGCAGTAGTAGTTATAGTAGTGTTAGTGGTAGTAGTAGTAGTAGTGGTAGTAGTAGTAGTAGTTATAGTAGTGTTAGTGGTAGTAATAGTAGTAGTAGTCGTTATAGTAGTGGTAGTAGTAGTAGTTATAGTAGTGGTAGTAGTAGTAGTTATAGTAGTGGTAGTAATAGTAGTAGTAGTAGTAGTCGTTATAGTAGTGGTAGTAATAGTAGTAGTAGTCGTTATAGTAGTGGTAGTAGTAGTAGTAGTAGTAGTTATAGTAGTGGTAGTGGTAGTAATAGTAGTAGTAGTCGTTATAGTAGTGGTAGTAGTAGTAGTAGTTATAGTAGTGTTAGTGGTAGTAATAGTAGTAGTAGTCGTTATAGTAGTGGTAGTAGTAGTAGTTATAGTAGTGGTAGTAATAGTAGTAGTAGTAGTAGTAGTCGTTATAGTAGTGGTAGTAGTAGTAATAGTAGTTATAGTAGTGGTAGTGGTAGTAATAGTAGTAGTAATAGTAGTCATTATAGTAGTGGTAGTAGTAGTAGTAGTAGTTATAGTAGTGGTAGTGGTAGTAATAGTAGTAGTAGTAGTAGTCGTTATAGTAGTAGTAGTAGTAGTCGTTATAGTAGTAGTAGTAGTAGTAGTTATAGTAGTAATAGTAATAGTAGTCATAGGAGTGTTAGTAAAAATAATAATAGTAGTAGTTATAGTAGTAATAGTAGTGGTAGTAATAGTAGTAGTAGTAGTAGTCGTTATAGTAGTAGTAGTAGTAGTCGTTATAGTAGTAGTAGTAGTAGTAGTTATAGTAGTAATAGTAATAGTAGTCATAGGAGTGTTAGTAAAAATAATAATAGTAGTAGTTATAGTAGTAATAGTAGTGGTAGTAATAGTAGTAGTAGTAGTAGTCGTTATAGTAGTAGTAGTAGTAGTCGTTATAGTAGTAGTAGTAGTAGTAGTTATAGTAGTAATAGTAATAGTAGTCATAGGAGTGTTAGTAAAAATAATAATAGTAGTAGTTATAGTAGTAATAGTAGTGGTAGTAATAGTAGTAGTAGTAGTAGTCGTTATAGTAGTAGTAGTAGTAGTCGTTATAGTAGTAGTAGTAGTAGTAGTTATAGTAGTAATAGTAATAGTAGTCATAGGAGTGTTAGTAAAAATAATAATAGTAGTAGTTATAGTAGTAATAGTAGTGGTAGTAATAGTAGTAGTAGTCGTTATAGTAGTGGTAGTAGTAGTTATAGTAGTGGTAGTAATAGTAGTAGTAGTAGTCGTTATAGTAGTAGTAGTTATAGTAGTAATAGTTGTAGTCATAGTAGTGGTAGTAATAATAATAATAGTAGTAGTTATAGTAGTAATAGTAGTAGTTATAGTTGTAATAGTAATAGTAATAGTAGTAGTCGTTATAGTAGTAGTAGTCGTTATAGTAGTAGTAGTTATAGTAGTAATAGTTGTAGTCATAGTAGTTGTAGTAATAATAGTAATAATAATAGTAGTAGTTATAGTTGTAATAGTAATAGTAGTAATAGTAGTAGTAGTTATAGTAGTAGTAGTAGTAGTAGTATTCACCCAGATATGACCTTATAATACTAAGATCGTGATATGTTACAGATGATATTTTAGAGATTAGTCAGTGTGCCCTCATATTCAACTTGCAAAGCAGGCGAAGAGTGTTATTAAATTTTTTGCACTGTAACCTCTGAGTAATTATTAAATTTTGCTGCACAAACCTGCTGATTTTCACATACAGTAATATACTGTACTTTAAAGTCCAGTTTACAAAAGGGTGTTACAGTAATTTATTCCAATTAGTGGTATCAGTGCTGTAATATAAAGTGTTACCAGATATTGTAAATGTTTTTTAACAGTGAAATTCGGTCCCTTGTCTGGATCTTTTCCAGCAGTGAGTGTGTGTGTTTAATTGTTTTGGGGGGTTTTTTCGGGGGTCTCTCAGCCAGGAAGTATTATCATATAATCCTCACAATCCTCATCTTCTAGAGCCCAAACCAATCATCAGGTCTGCTGTTTTGTTTTGATTTTGTTTTTGCTTTCATGAATGCAGTGTTAAATGACGGCCCGGATGTCAAGTGGGCTTTGTATAGGTGGACAGAGGACAGTGAGAGAGCCGTCGTGTTGTTCATTACGTTGTTGTCTGCTGATGAGCCGGTTAAGGAGCTAATGGGCTGTTCTTGTATGATCCTCTCTACGAGGACACGGAGCGTTCAGCTTTCTCTCTCTCTCTCTCTGTCTCTCTCAGTGCCCTCTTCTCCACTCATTCTCTCCGTCAGACTCATTTTACCTGACGTCTTCTTTGGTGATGAATTGCAGTAAGTATGAGGGAGCACAAAAGCTATTTCCCGTTCACCAATTTAACTCATTCCACATGAGGAGTCACCATTCTCTCCCTCTCCTTCCCCACTCGCTCTCTTTATTTCCCTCCTGTCCTCTAGAAAATGGAATAAAGATGGTCCTCTAGAGCAAAGAACAGCTGAGAAACCCATCAAATCCTGTACGGGTTTTCACAGAGAAATCTTCTGTAGCAAAGCCATCAACCATACTAAGCGGAGAAGAACTGTAGAAGATGACTTTTACTCCTCATTGAATATTAGGTTCATCATTTTGTCTCGCTTTCTGTGGAGGTGCGAGGTACAAGTAATGCAATGGAGCATGTAAATCAGCACAAGAGATTAACTGGGCTACAAAAATGTAAACTGTTTCTATCAACACACCTCCTGGCAGAGACTTCGGTTTGTTTATGTAACTGTGAGCCTCGTATAAATTATGTAAGATGAATATATGATTTATGTATGATGTTCTGTAACATTTATGTAGGTTTTCAAAGCAGCTTCTGGGTTTGTATCTATAGTACCTTGCACAAGTATATTGAACATTTACACATTTTGCACTGTTACATCCTGGATCTGAAATGACTTCAATTGGGATTACCGTAATTTTCGGACTATTGAGCGCACCTGAATATAAGCCGCACCCACTAATTTTAAAAAGAAAAAAAATTTTGTACATATATAGGCCGCACTTGTCTATAAGCCGCAGGTGTCCACGTTGTAACATGAGATATTTACACAGAAAGATGTTACACAAAGATTTTTTTTAACTTTTAATTAAATTCGTACCGTAAATGCTTTTTTCCGAACAGTGCCTGTAACACGGCTGGTTAAAAAAAATAAAAAATACAGTTGCCTACCAGGAAAAGTCATTGATCGCTATCTTCATCTTCTTCCTGCGCACTAAAACCACTAAAGTAGTCTTCTTCAGTGTCAGAATTGAACGGCCTCAGAATTACCGGTACTTCGTCACACACTTCCTCAGTCTCTCTTTCGTTGTCGCTCTCAATGTCACTTACGTCTCGAGGCAAATTCGCCCTTGAGCTCGTGCTGTCCTCTTCATCACGCAGCAGTCCAGCCTTTCGAAACCCGTTGGTGATAGTAGATTTTTTGACACTGGCAGACTTGAGCAAAAGTTGCTCTTCGCATGCTATTTCCTTCTTCGACAGCCAGATCGATCGCGGTCAGCCAGCCGGCCGCCGCAGTGTTCAAAGCGTGTGAAAAAAGTAGCGGCTTATAGTCCGGAAATTACGGTATATTTCGAGAATCTACACAAAATAATCCATAATATTGCGAATATATATGTATATATGTATGTATGTATGTATGTATGTATAATATATGATTCACTCTGGGTAATGATGGTGTTCTCAGATGTGGTGCTTTGTGCCAAGGTCAGTTTTGTCCCTGATAACTCTGCCAAAAGTTTATACGGTTTGAAACACATCCAGTGCACTTGTGCTTTACCTCCAATGCGCTGATGAAATCAGCTTATTCTTGAGAGAGCGTAGATGCCCATCACTGAGGGAGTGTGTCCAGTGTAACCCCTTCACCAGTTCCCACAACAGTGAGGTAAACTGATCATCTGCTGCTTTATGTCACTGTAGATCCTTATCATGTTTGCCCTGATAGGTAACATGGAGCTTTGAATGGTGATCTGTAAGCTAGACATGCACGTAGGATCTCGCCAGAAAAGAATCTGAATCTGCCGGATGTAGGCTGTTATGTAATGTAGCTTTTCTGGTACGTAGGTGACTGCGATCATGAATGCATTTGTTTAGGGATCGTATATTATATTGTTTGTTGATTTTATACAGTTCTCCAGTATGTTATTATCACTTTTTGTTCCTTTGTTATTATAGATTATTGTTGTCCTGCATTGCTTGTGCTGTATTAGATTCCTTTAGAAGGCTCTCGTTTAAACCAAAGTTTAGTTTGTTCGTCTAACTTTAACTGGAGCTAAATCGTTGACGTTGTTGCTGTCACATTGGGAAGTTTTACCTAATTGATCTGGGATTGCAGGGTCCCTAGTCAAAGCCAGTGTTGAATCCTAGATAGCTCCCTACTGCCTATATTAGTGCACAACATGCCATATGAAATAATGGCTCCTGCACCCTATGTAACACTTTATGACTAATAGGAAGCAATTTGGGATTCAGACAAATTGCTGCTCACAGTTTAAGGTACAAGTTCTCCGAAATTCGTTCAAACGGTGAATATATTTCATATTTTGGAGGCTGATTAATTCACTAATTTTTAGCCCTTTCGTCACGCTCGTTTCTGATGTTGGTGGAACAGAAAAACCAAAAGAGCGGCAAATGATTATTGAGATTGGTTTGCTTTTCGCTCGGTGACGCGACTGATCATTTAGCCCCACCTCGAAGTTTGTGACTGCGGATCAATGGGTTTGTAACTGTCGGTGAAAGCATGCTGTAACGAGTAAATTTATACATTATAGACCACCTCTACAGTCCATTAGTGCTGAATGGAATATTGAACATACTGCGTCTACACACTGTGACCTCCAGCTGCTGTGTGACGTCTCCAGAGTGATCTTGATCATTGCCGTCTTGCCATCATAGAGCATAAATCTCTGGCTCCTATATAGCTGCAGTCTCTCTAGGCCTCGTACTATCTCTTAAAAGTGCTCATTTTTTAGTCCTTTACTCCAGGGACTGTGGAGATTCAGATCCACTGCTTGTTCTTTATCTCCTGGAGTGAACTTGCGTTATGTCTGATTTTAGCATGCATAAAACATAACGTGGTGAAGTGATGGAAAGCGCTGATTATTGGGAGAGGCATTCAAATAGCAATTAAGGTCTTCTTTCCATTTTGGCAGCTGCAGAGGCAGAGACAGAGACAGAGGCAGGGGTCGACACAGTTTCGGCAAGGCCACCTCCAATCCTAGAAAAACAAGAGCAGCTGATATTGATTTAGATGATGAAAGACATCTGTTGATGGAGTTATGGCGTGTTCTGAAAAATCAAAACTCCGCCTCTCAGCATGTGTTGTGGTCCCAAGCACAGCGAGCACTACTCGCGTTTGTTCTTTGTCCTACACGTGTTCTTGTTTATGTTTTGCAATATGCCTTTGTTTTATTTCTAAGCTTGTCTCCGCCCCTGTCATGTCATTGGTTTGTTCCCCATGTGTGAGCACCTGTTCTGTGTTTTGCCCTGTTTCTTTATACCCTGCGGTTTCTTTGTCTCACGGTCTTTATCGTGCATGTTTTCGTTGTACTTCCTGGTGTTTCCTGCGTATCGAATATCCCAGTTGCTGACTGGAACTCACTACGTATTCTGATGACGATAGATGGATTACCCTGGATAACTCTCGCACCAAGCACACGGACTTAAATCCTGCCTTCACTCGCAGCATCCGCCAAATTTTATAGAGCGCTGTGCCAAGTACCGAACTCACAAATCCCAAATACCAGCATATTATCCTTTATTTGTCAGTTTGATTTTTGTACCATTCTTTTTACATTTGCAGCATCTTCTCATCAGTAAATCCGAACGGCAAAGCTGCAAGGACAAAGATTTGCGATGTGAAATCATTTTCATGAATGTGAAATGTCTATGCAGCAGACCATTAAGCCAGACCCTGTTTACATCATTATAATATACTAACCACATGCTTTTACACTCATAGTCAAACGCAGCTGTTGGCCAGATTGTTGCACCATCATTACAACACTTGGAAAACCAGATTTCTGTGCTGTTCTGTGCGTTTCTCCTTCAATGCAAATCATGATTGCTGCATCAAAAATTCTCATTTGGTGTGACATGTTTATTTCCCTTCAACTCTTAAGGAAGGTCCCATCCAAAGATGGTTGTCATGGACCATCTGTTGTTATATGGTGTAATTGTAGTATCATGTATATGAAATCTGACAAAAAATGCATTGCAGACTCCTGAATGCTTATTGGGTGTGTTTACGTCTACATCTAGAAATAATATTCACATGAAGCAAAGCATTTGGACAGTCAGTCTGTTAAGATGATATGCAAATATTTGAAGCTAAACATATATGTCAAATGAATATTCTTATACAGTGCTGTGAAAAAGTATTTGATTTCTTCTGTCGTTGTGTATAGCTCATACTAAATAGTTTTTGGTCCTCAAACGAAAGGCAATATAAAACAAAGGCAACCTGAGTAAATATACAGTACAGATTTTAATCATTGTTGTTTATTGAAGCGAAAAAAGTTATCCAAGACCTATCACCAGTGTGAAAAACTAATTGCCCCCTTAAACTTAAAATCTGGTGCTACCTTTGGCAGCAATAACTGGAGATCAGTCTTTCACTTACTTCTAGGATTAGGATTTATTGTCTTGCTGCGTAATCCAGCTGCGCTTGAGTTTCAACTTACGGACTGAAGACCGGACATTCTCCTTTAGGATTTTCTGGTAGAGAGCAGAATTCACGTTTCTCTCAATTATTGCAAGTCGCCCAGGTCCTGAAGCAGCAGAGCATCCCCACACCATCACACTACCACCACCATGCTTGATCGTAGGTATGATGTTCTTTTTGTGGAATTCTGTGTTTGGTTTACGACGGATGTAACGGGACACCTGTCGTCCAAACAGTTCCACTTTCGACTCATCAGTCCACAGAACATTCTCCCAAAAGCTTTGAAGATCACACATTTGAGGTTTGTTTTGGCAAAATTCAGACGAGCCTTAATGTCTTCTGGGTAAGCAGTGGTTTTCACCTCACCACTCTTCCATGGATGCCATGGAGTTTTTTTTCCATTTGGAGATAACGGCTCTCGCTGTGGTTCTTTAGAGTCCCAGAGCCTTAGAAATAGCTTTGTAACCCTTCCCAGACTGATGTATTTCAATCACCTTCTCCCTCATCGTTTCTGGAATTTCTTTCAGCTTTGTCATAGTGTGTTACAGGGTAAGACCTTTTAACCAACTTCATGCTGTTGAAACAGTTCTAGTTAAGTGTTGATTTGATTGAACAGGGTTTTACAGTAATCAGGCCTGCTTGTGTCTCGTCCAGCTGAACCCCATTGTCACAGCTCAGTCAGATCAGAACTCAAATTCTCAAGATGCAACACTCACTTCTCATGCACGCATGCGCTCACCATCCCCGGAGTTCTGATCAGACACACCTGGCACCAATCACACACACACACTTTCACCGCTAGTACTTAGGGAAGTCATTCACCTAGAGTCAATGCGAAGTATACGTTCAGTCAACTCGTTTCTCTGCGTTACCAAGCCGATCTAGTTAGTTTGTCTTCTCGTGATCCTCGACCCTTGTTTCCGGTTTCGACTACGCTCTCTGCCTGACCCCGTTTGTGTTGTTCGTCCGATCGCTTGACCTTTGCCTGTCTTACGACTACGTTTCTTGAACTTCCCGATACCACGCTCTACACCTGCCGCCCGCTCCTGCTTCCGTGCCGATTCGAGGTTCGTGACACCCATTATGAATGCAGTCTCATAGATTCGGGGATTTAATAACTATGGGGGCAAATACATTTTCACACAGGCCCGGTTGGTATTGACTAACTTTTTTGGTTCAATAAATAAGATTATCATTTAAAAACTGTATTTTGTGTTTACTCAGGTTGCCTTTGACTGATCTTTAGATTTTTTTTTTTTTTTTTTTTCCATTTCTGAACCCATTTCGTTTGAGAGATGCACAAAAACCGAAGAAATCAGAAATACTTTTTCACATCACTGTATAATCATACACAAATACGTGATTTATATATGGTTAAACATAGGTCAAAATATATGTTTCCTTAAAATGTTCAAATATTTGCATATATTCTAAAAATATATAACAAGGTCTTGTTTTTATGTGTAGGACACGAAAGGAGATTGACTTGGAGAAAAGAAAAAAAAAAACCCTCCAGATTCCCATTTCATCATCGCCTTGTTTCTCTTGTTGCACTCGTTAACCTGAGGTTTCCGTCTCTTCTATCTCTTAAATGAGGTGGATTTCATTTTCACCGTCGTCCTGTCGGCAGCGGCTCCGTGCCGTAGCGCTAAACAACACGACATCAAACGACACCGCGGCTCAAATTTCACACAAAGATGCGTCTCACTCTGCCAGGTTTGGATGTGACCCAGATGCTTGTTCTGTAGTACGCCGCACGGCCTCTTGAACGAGGTGTTGTGTTCTCCCATGGTGGAGAATTTCTCTGCGCTGTCGTCATTTGAATGAGTCACAGCGGCAGAACAAGGAAAACATAACCAGTCCTGATCATTTGTGTTATTTTCACTCAGATGTATTCTATGGCTGAATGTTCTGTGCATCCCTAGCTCTGAGCTCAGTGTGTTGATTTCTTTCTGCAGGAATAATCTCAACGTTCCTCCACGTGCATCCGTTCGGGGCCAGCATCGAGTACATCTGCTCCTACTTACAGCGTCTGGACACCAAGGTACTGCAACCAGCACCAACTGGTGGCTTTTTCTCTTCTTTTGATCGTGAGGCACTCGGGCTAAAACAAATGGATGATTTGGATCAACGCATCGATTTAAAAGGTAGCAATCATACACGAATTGCTACTGATTATCAATCGATTATTATCGAAAAAGGACGGACAACTGGTGCGTAAAAAAAAAAAACACCATTCATATTTTTAAACTGGTGTTTAAATAGGCTAGCAAGTTGATTTTACCACAACTATGATGCTTAAAATTAGAGATGCGCCGATACTAAATTTCTCAGCCGATACCGATGACCGATTATTCAGAGTGATATCGGCCGATACCGATACCGATACCGATAGTTCTGCCTTTTATACCTTCTTCTAAATGAATGATAATTAATTCCACAATTCTGAAAGAAATGCAAATAAAACCTTTATTCTCTCCGTTTCAACAAGCTGTTTCACAGTAACTGCTCTCATCAACACAAAGCACATTACTCTAAACATTATTAACACATGAACTCAATTCTGAAGATTAAAGTGAGATTATTAACTTATCGAATGTTATTAATTCATATTAACAGAATTCATTGACTGAATTGTAAAGATCCTCCTGATAGTCTCACATTCACTCAGCACAGACAAAAGAATTTCTACTTCATCATTAACATCAAACGGCTAATATATAATATACACTTTTTTATATATTAACATTAACTGGATATGAAATATACTACTCTACGAATATATTTTTCTGTGCAATATATACTTTTTTTTGTCATGTTCATTTAAATCTTTCAACGGTGTACTGGCGCTTTAATTCAGCGTGAGCAGAGCGGCGAAAAATAAATGAGACTCGACGCTGAAACTCCCGCTTCACTGCTGCAGCGTCCGGTGTATAATTTTAGCTTTGCAGAGATTACAGAGATTACAAACTGCAGTTTTATCATCATTCCACACGAGAGACATCATCTTTACACACAGAACGAAATCCATGTGTTTTCCCGCCCTCTTTTGATTGACGGGATATAATCGGCCCTGGTCATCGGATGTTTTTAAACTATCGTGGCCGAAAAATAGCCTTCATCGGCCGATACGTCGGTGCGTCTCTAATTAAAATTGTCCTTCCCGTCATCGTCATTCATGATTTAACAGTAGGCTTAGCCCAGATCCTGAACAAAGCTGGTCACAGATCAGTCGGAGGCTGCTACATCAGTTCGTATCGTACAGTTAGGAATCCAAATCCTATCGTGTCTTGTTTACACCCCTACAAGTTGCATCATTTTCTCTTTAAACCGCTCCTGCGCTGAATAAAGTGTTTTAACGGCTGACTGGTGCTGGAGTCTGATGATAAATATTTGGTGTTTAGGATGGTAACCCAGTGATGTGTCAAAATATGTTCAAATGATTCAGAGAGCTACTTAAAAGCGCAGAACGCTCTACTGAATCGACTGTCTGAGCATCTCGAGCTCATAGTTCATAGTATCAGATCACAGGTCCATATGCCAGGTATTAGACGGTAATATAGTCACCTGAAACTTCTACATGCTAAACATGGCTGTTGTCAGTGATGATTAAAATCATAGCTGTGAGGCTTTATTTTGAATAATAAAGCAAATCTAAATAATGGAGCGTTGGTCATCAACCAAAACCTGACGGATTATTTGAACAGGTCCGGCCGACATGTCGAGGGGGCTTTAACCCCCAGCGCACGCAGTGTACCACTGAAATGACCGAATCTCCTTCAGAGTTTAGTTTCTGACTCGTATAGTGCCTGTGTTGAGCGAGCATGCTGATTGCAGTGGCGTCTGAGAGATGACTAAGAGGCAGTGAGAAGCAGGAGATCTGAGTTTAAGCCAATGAGATAGCCACTTCAGGAACCAATAAGATGCCTCTCCACTCAGCACCTCAGTCATATTATATTCAAACACCTTTGCAGAACTCCAAGTGTGCGGAGTACAGACTATATACCCGCTTCACACTCGCCTACACACACTCTTCACAGAGGGAATTGTTTATTGCTGCTCCCCCCCCCCATCCTAATGCTCTGCCGCGTAAATAAGCGACCCACTAGACATATGGAGCTCCTGGAGTGGGCAGAGCAATCACGCTGTGCCACACACACACTCACTCACTCACACACACACACACACACACACACACTCACACTCACTCACACTCACTCACTCACTCACTCACACACATAATTACATATGATTTTTCTGCCTTTGTCTCTTTTCTGTTCTTGTCCATTTTCAGTCTTGGTGTATAAATAGCTGTCCTGCTTATTGTAATGGAAGCATAAAGCATTACAGTGTATAATATCACTCTGCCTGGTATTACTGCTCTCTTCTCCTTCTTCACCCTCTCACCTTCTCTCTCTCTCTCTCTCATTCTCTCTCTCTCATTCTCTCTCTCACCTTCTCTCTCTCTCATCCTCTCTCTCTCTCTCTCATTCTCTCTCTCAATTTCTCTCTCTCTCATCCTCTCTCTCACTCTCTCATTCTCTCTCTCACTCTCTCTCTCTCTCTCATTCTCTCTCTCTCATTCTCTCTCAATTTCTCTCTCTCTCTCATTCTCACTCTCTCATTCTCTCTCTCACTCTCTCTCTCTCTCTCATTCTCTCTCTCTCATTCTCTCTCAATTTCTCTCTCTCTCTCATTCTCACTCTCTCATTCTCTCTCTCACTCTCTCTCTCTCTCTCTCTCATTCTCTCTCTCTCATTCTCTCTCTCAATTTCTCTCTCTCATTCTCTCTCCCTCATTCTCTCTCTCACTCTCTCTCTCTCTCTCATTCTCTCATTCTCTCTCTCACTCTCCTCTTTCTCATTCTCTCTCTCACTCTCTCTCTCTCTCATTCTCTCTCACACTCTCCTCTCTCTCATTCTCTCACTCTCATACTCTCATTCTCTCACTCTCTCATTCTCTCTCACTGTCTCTCACTTTCACTCTCTCTCTCATTCTCACACTCTCTCTCACTCTTTCATTCTCTCTCTCACTCTCACACACTCTCTCTCACTCTCTCATTCACTCTCACTCTCTCATTCACTCACACTCTCTCATTCACTCACACTCTCTCACTCTCTCATTCTCTCTCACTGTCTCTCACTTTCACTCTCTCTCTCATTCTCACACTCCCTCTCACTCTTTCATTCTCTCTCTCACTCTCACACACTCTCTCTCACTCTCTCATTCACTCTCACTCTCTCATTCACTCACACTCTCTCATTCACTCACACTCTCTCACTCTCTCTCACTTTCACTCTCTCTCTCATTCTCTCTCTCTCACTCTCACACTCTCACTCTCTCATTCACTCACACTCTCTCACTCTCTCTCATTCTCTCTCTCACTCTCAAACTCTCTCACGCTCTCTCAATCTCTCATTCTCTCTCTCACTCCCACACTCTCACACTCTCTCTCTCACTCACTCTGTCACTCTCTCACTCTCTCATTCTCTGTCACTCTCTCTCTCCCTCTCGCTCACTCTCTCATTCTCTCTCTCATTCTCTGTCACTCTCTCTCTCCCTCTCTCTCACTCTCTCTCTCACTCTCTCATTCTCTTTCTCACTCTCTCACGCTCTCTCTCTCTCACTCTCTCATTCTCTCTCTCACGCTCTCTATCTCATTCTCTCTCTCACTCTCTCATTCTCTCTATCAGCTTATTATACAGTGATGTTATAATATCGGCTTAATATACAGAGATATTATCATATCGGCTTGGAGCTAGATCTGTATTATAAGCGCCTTTCTGTTCTTTACTCAGTACTAAAAAAAATAGAAGGTACTCTCACATACTCTATAGACACTGTGGCTAGAGATTAGGTTGAAAAATCTTTAATGCTTTAATACTGTATGGCTCCAACTAAGCACTGAGTATATTGTTGTTGTTGTTGTCGTTGTTTTTAACCCCAGATCAGCACGACGGAGGTTGAGACGCTGCTGGGCCGACTGCCCTACACCTTTAAGCAGGAGCTGACGGGCGTGGGTGCCAGTCTGGAGAAGCGCTGGAAGTTCTGCGGATTCGAAGGCATCAAGACGGCATAGAGTCATGCCACCGAGCGTTAAACCCCAAAGACTAACACAGCCAGGGCAATTTTTACTTCTTTTTTGTTGTTGAAAAAAGGCTCACCGAGAGGCGTGAGTGCTTCCGATCCTAGCCGACGTCGGCTCACCGAGCCTCAGACACCTTCATTCAGTTCAGACAGGAAGTGTGGAGTCCTGGGCTCTGGTGTGTGTACCTTCTGCAGTGTTCGAGCACAGACTTGTTCGTTTGACTGTATGTGTGTATGTTAATGTGTGTGTGTGTGTGTGTGTGTGTGTGTGTTGCTACCATATGGAAGGGCCGGTGTGAGCCACCGAGATAAAACAGCACTGACCTGCCGAGTGATTATCGAAACAGAAGCAGACGGAACTCCGGACAAAGTGATCTACATCAACTTTCTTTTATTTTCTTTCCATCCTTTTTTTTTTTTTTTTTTTCCGAAAGAAAAAGAGACAAATATATTTCTTTCTTTCCTTCTGTATAGGCTGCTGACGGCGTTTTTGTTTGTTTGTTTGTTTGTTTTTTTCTTCCGATACTCTGTAAATGTTTGAATAACTTACTATTTTTAAATAAAAAAGAAGAACCAAGAGCGCGACACGACTCTGAGAATCCTCCGAGCTGTTTATGCAGATGAGTAGCGTTTCCTACTTTCCGGCTCCGGTACTGGAAAGCTGCAACTCTTTGGACGTTTATTTGCCCTGCTTTCTTTTCCTCGGCGTATTAGGGCAATTGTAATGGTTTTCTGTTCTCTAGCGCATGCCAACTCGCTGATTACAGAAGGTGTTATGTAACGTTGTACGTTTTAATAAGCAGGCCTCGATGAAGGCCAGTTAATAAGTCTGTAGTGTGTGTGTGTGTGAGAGAGAGAGAGAGAGAGAGAGAGAGAGAGAGGGAGGGAGAATTCAGCTATAATGTGCAATTTATTTCTTTTTTCTCCCCTCCTGATGAAAGCGAGGCTGATTTGTCCTCATCAGCCCCCTCCATCTGCTCAGGCCATGTGTTTGGCGTGAACATCTCTCCACTGTGAAATAATACCAGGTAATGAGGTAACACACCCCCCACGTCCCTTTCTGTAGGGGAGTTTTTAAAACGAGTCTTTCCACGAGGGACGGAATCTATATATAAGGCAGGAGAGCAGAGGGCGTAGAGAACCGAACGCACACACACACACACCCCCCCCACACACACACCCCCCCCATCAACCCCTGTTCCCCCATGCGTTTTTGTTAAAGCGCTGGGATGCTTGGAGCTGCAGAGTTTGCAGCATTAGCGTTGCTGTGAATCAGCCTTTGAGCTCGGCTTTGTTATCACTGTAAGCTTTTCCCGCAAGCCCTGATCAGCACTTTCTGAAACTGTGAACGCTTGTGCCTATAGTATGCTATTAACTAAACCTCAACACTCCTGATTCTTGAGGGACTCGGGGAAACGACGGCGTGACGCTTTAGGCTTTATGCTGGCGTTTAGGAGAGGAACGGTTCTCCAGACGCTTTCTGGTCTGGTGTGCACGCCAGCTTGAGAGACTTTCTGGAATGACTCCATCTGCTTTCAACAAACGATGATGTCCTTCTCAGTAAGAGGCACGGAAAGCAAAACCCCATCATTTTTGTCCAGCTGCAGCTGCGTTTGGTCCACTGCACCATCCGTAGCTCATGTTCGCCATCATCTCGGCGAGGAACTGCTCTAAGAGCAGGCTTTTAATAACAACGCTTCTGCTCTTGGCATCACACAACGACATGAACACGGGACTAATTAGACCTAGCCTCCGTCCCCGTGAGACGCGGTTCCCATTTGGTGTCGTACGTCCAGTTCGGCAACACTGAGGCTCCCTCGTTAATTCAGCTCTGACGAGAGCCAGAACTCGTAAACCAGCCGAGGAGCGTGCGCAGTGGTGCTGTGAATTCATCTCCAGTGAAATGCCTCTTGAAGAGGTTTGACATTGCGTCCTTAAGCCTTGGTCTCGTTTTGCCTGAAAGGTCTCGGAGAGATCCAGAGTGCGAACGAAGCAAATGAATAAAAGGGAACTTGTGTCATATCAGTAACACGGTCTCAGTCAATATTCTCCAAGTATCGTTCTTGAAAATAATTAAGACTTTTATCTCAACGCGTACGACACTTCTAATTATTTCACCATTGTCACGTTGGAAGGAATCGTGCTGTTTACAGAGCATGTCTTGCTTAAGTGATTAGAACCTGGTGCCTATTGGTTGATAGCTGTGTGTGTGTGTGTGTGTGTGTGTGTGTGTGTGTGTTACTTTAGCCCCTCTTGAGTGAAAACATCCTCGTTTTTGCTCAGACCCTGTGATGAAGAATGCCTTTTTAAGACCGAACCCACAGAGGCTCTAGACAATCACTGCTTCCATAGTAATGCATCATGGAGAAAACCGAGCACGCTAATCTCTGTAGTGATTCAACAGCACCCCCTTTTGGTAGTCGACAGAAGTGCTGGCGTGGTACTCCACATTCCCTTCCTTTCTCTTGCGCAAAACCCCAGCGGCGGTGTTTCATCCTGGCAGTGCTTCTCTCTTGTGACTCTGATATTAAGAGCTTGCTTTGTTTTGCTCTCAGGCTCTGCT
Organism: Ictalurus furcatus; assembly: GCF_023375685.1. Lineage (NCBI taxonomy): Eukaryota > Metazoa > Chordata > Actinopteri > Siluriformes > Ictaluridae > Ictalurus > Ictalurus furcatus. The sequence continues at coordinate 9,046,480 of NC_071268.1, read as the reverse complement.
CACCTCATTCATTTATGCATGTGTAAAGATGTGTGAAATGCAGATTTAGGTGTTGCACCTGGGTGGCCAGCGCTGAGTACGATTCCTGAAGGACCGACTGCACATTCCTGCAGTCAGAGCCTGAAGGGACATGTGACACGTGCAGTGTTCAGAAAGAAAGGAACTCTGCGACGAGCTTTGCAGACCGGGCGCTTTCTGTACCGCTCTGTTCTTGCTGAATTGTGGACATGGGTAGCCACTCGAGACGGAGGAAAAAGTCGTCGGTTTGTTTTAAAGGTCAGGGCCGCATCGCGTGATCTCTAATAGTGCTGGATCCTGCAGTCAGGACCCTGCGGAGCAGATTTCTTTCATAAAGCGTGGCAATGTTGCTGTAAGACATATCAGTGCAAAGGTCTTTTTGCTAATAATGACACGGGAAGACTCCCAAATGGTGCAACATTTCTTCTAGGGGATGGATGACTAATATTTTTTTATTATTATTTATTTATTTATTTATTTATTTGTTTGACTAGTCGACCTATAATGTAAAAAAAAAAAGAAAAAAAGTTGTTTTTTTTTCTGTTCATCTTAAAATCCATCAACAGTTTCAGGACATTGTTATTCTCAGGCTGTTTCATTTGTGCAGCGAAGAACTCCGCTTCGATTAACCGCCACAGACAGGCTACGAATTATATTTCTAGCTTCAGTGCTTACGCTGGAAGTAAATAAATCGGCCCAAGATAATAAATCTCCGTATCATGTTACACGATTCGAGCTTGTACCAAGTCTTCAAATGCAGTCGTGTGGATGAGCTGCTAGCTCAGCTGAAGCTCTGCGTCTGAAACCGAGAGCGTAGAGCATGGAAGATTCTCAAACGTACGTCTAGAGCAGCATCTGGGAGGATTTTCTACCGTATTCAGGAGTGTCCAAAAAGGAGTCTCTTTGAGCTGCCGTGCACTTCTGGTTTGACTTTTAACTAGCCGTGTAGGTGTCGGATAGTGACGCGCAACCCGCGGCTCTGAGAGTACTCTTTCACACATCAGAATTCCTTCTGCAACGGCGCAGGGGTTTTATTTACATTGTTTTTAGCTTTAAAGGACAATAAACATAACCAACAGAGGAATTACTTCGGAGGTGGGCGTGAGTCGGAGTCGAAAGAACGGTCTTGCACAGACCTTTCCACTTCGTGCGACGTGTTAATAGATGCACAAAGCAACTGAAAGTTTGAAACGAAAGCGCAGCCTTTGTGATGAGGACTGGCTTCATCTTGTATGAAATATCATTAGACTAGCAAAGTATAATTCAGAGTTGGTCTACGAAGCTCTGGTTATCCTTGGCCAGAGCTCGACGAGGACAAAACCGGTTCTCTGTGTGGTAAGGAAGGCATTCCTCTTTCTTTTCTCAATCAGAGCAATGCAGTCTGGTGTTTACGAAAGAGACCTATCACTGTGTCTCAGTGCAAATCCGTGAAGCATGCAGCACTTTGCATGGCTCGAGTTTTATGGAGAAATACCGAGGTTAGGTTTAGGAGCAGGGTTCGTATTTCAATCATGTGAAACGTGGAATTTGTTCCACTTTCTCATGAGATCAGGTCGAGACGGCAGTCGAGCTTCTTCCCTAAGTGAGCTCGACTGCACCGTGATTACGTAAGCAGCGTTTCGGAAATGTGTGGCCGTTTCACGTGTTTTTCCTCCCAGACTGCTTGCTGTTGTGCAATTGAGGAAAAGTACCTCATGGGTAGGAACTGCCAGTCATTCCAACAGAGTAAAAAGAGTTCAAAATACGATAACACTGGCATCGAGTGTCTCTTTAGACATCATGTTAGGGGAAACGTGCACGCAACCAACTTCTCTGGGATTCAGCACAGGTTGTAATGTCCCATGGGTGAGAGGGCATTATGCAATTGAACCTTGGCTGTGTCAATCCAGTCCAGAACAAACCAGAGTTTCGAAATTGTATTGTCTATTCCTCGTACTGGGTGAAATTCAACCTTGCAGGACCAAAAGGCTCAAAAACAGACCTAATCATCATTCTGGTCGTCACTAGCAAACATGGTGGACAAAAAAAAATTGATTTATATAGCAAGAAATGTGCCAGGGAGCAAGACAGATGATTGCTGACTGGAGAAAATGTATGACACAGAACATCAGAAGATATTGTGCGTCCGATGATGAACAACAATTCCAGGTCCTTGTGAGGAACATCATAAAATCTCATCTTCTCCTGTTATACTGTTTTATCCTCCTGCTTTTCAGAAATGACGCAACAAGCGTTATCTCTTTAATGCATCACTATATATATATATATATATTTATATTTATTTATTTCTTTACTAAAGAGCTCATTCCAAAGGACAGCTCCTCAAAGCACCCTTCGAGATGCATCAACAGTAAAAATGTGTGTAGGGGGGGGGTTTTAAAATATTTTTTTCTTCTCCTCTATCTCTGGTCATGTGATTGTAATGATGAATTTTCTATCTGGGTTACTACACGGTGTAATCGCCGTGAATTGTGCTCCTGATTGTGTTGAATCTGAAATGCCAGAGCTCCTGACACCTATAGCTGCTCCTAATGAGTGACACTTGAAAGATCTCGCTGCATTCATCATCTCCTTGACCTTTCCCCAAGAGCACTGAAGTATCCATCTTCATGCTGACATTAATTATATCGGAACTGTCAAGAACTGTATTTTAGAAAGGATGTGCTAGGTCTCATTTAGGGCTTTGAAACAGATGCGTGTTTAAAATGCACTGCAAGAAAATACGACATCTTGGCAAGTGAAGATATCTGGAATGTCGTGGGGCAGCATGGGAAGCGTTTCATTTCTGGAAAGAAGCCTAAAAACGTCTGGGAGACGTGAGTAAACGTATCAAACGTACGGCGAATAATCTTCTATTTCATTTCTAATGATCTCATAAGTAAAAGAATATTAAGATACAACTGATGAATCTATATTGAAGATGCTTTCATTGACTTAGAGGTCACATTTTGCAGTGCTCTGTCGTTCTCGCTCGCTTTTATTGTCTAAAGTTTACAGATCTTTTTAAATAAACATGCCTTTGTTTGTTTCTTGTTGTTGTTTGTATTTGCCAAGGACCAGATTTTTGGACATGAGCCACTTCATGCAGAACGTGCCTCAGCGCCCAGGGTATGATCCATTCATTTTCATTGCTGGGGGGGGAAAAAAAAAACAACAAAACACACACTTCTTCACCAAACTCTCAGCTTCTTTATTCATGTTTTTCTTCATCTAGAATTGATAGAAATTCCCAGCTACTCTAAATCAGGCTTTTTCTGCACATTTCAATCAATAAATGCATATTTTGTGTTTCATCACAAAGAACCTGGCAGGCTTTTATGCAAAGAGGAGCGTTTTAAATGTCTGAGTGTTTTTGACAAAGCAGATGTTCGTTAGACTTTAAATCCTGAGACACGAACCGCACTCTGAATCGTAATTGCGTACGCTTTTACATCGACGTGTGCCTCGACGAAGCTAAGCAGAGAGATGATGGGCGTGCAGTTGTCATCTGCTCTGAACACGTCGCTGTCGGGTGCGTTTCTCTTAATTCGGGTTCGTTAAGGCTGCAGCTTTGTCCACGGCCTGTCTTTAATGAGTTGTGATCTATGACTGCAACCTAATAAAGATCTCGAGGATATGTGGAGACCGGATCGAACGTGACAGTGTGAAAGCTCTCGCCGAACGCTCGAGTGACCCCCTCATTAAAACTGACTGATGGGCTCGCCGTCTGTCCTCGCGGTTTCTCTTTTCTGATGATGATCGGGATCTACGCGGTGAGTGAACGTCTGGCTGAGCAAGATGTCTGCTCAGAAAGGACGGAGAAGAAAACCATAGCCAGGGCTGTGAGTTCCTCATGGTTATACAGCCCATGTCTATTTGACACCCCGGTCTATTTGATATAAGGTTTGAGATAATGTTTACGCTGGCTTTCAGTGGAATAACAGGATTAGCCAAGAACCTGGAGCGTATAAGTGGGCGGTATGAGCGCGCACAGCTGGACCAGCTGGACTGATATGAATAGGATGGAAAGCACATCATTGTCCTCACCCTGTCATGGAGGAGATGAACTGCTCCATCTCTCGCTCTTTCAGTCAACTCAATTCAAACTGATTGCATTTCTTCTTTTAAAGTCGACATTTTTAATTGATTCAACCGAGGGTTAAGGGTCGAGGACGCAACAGTGGTGAACGTTTGACGATGCTGGGATTAGTAGCCTAAATCCTTAACCGCTAATCCGCCACTTCTTCCTACTGGCATAATGGCCATTATTCCTGGGAACTTTTTAGCCAAACAACCCTTAAGGGCACTGAAATTTCTGCAACCCTAAGCCTTGCCAACGCAAGTTCCATCTCATTGTGCTTTCTCTCCGATTCATTTTCAGGCCTTGGTGCCTCCCTTTTTCTGTCTTTCTCCTTTTCCCTCAACCCTCACCATAGTAACACAACAGCCCAGACATGATGGAACCTTGCAGCCAAATCATAAGACGGCACACATCATGAATCTGCCTGGATATTGATAGGGAAATTTGGATGCGGTTCATCGATTGCCTGCGTCCAGCAAATTTCCCAGCTCAGTAAAGTGAGACCGCTTAAACGACTGCGGTTTTGACGTACACCCCGCAGCAGCGCTCGAGCATACCAACAAGACCCCTACAATATCTTCCCTTTCCCAGATAGGACACGCTGTGAGCTTTTTGTTATCTCGCTCGAGCCACTTTCCTTCAAGGTGATGGTTGGAATATTGCCTGTGCACGCAATGCGTCTTCGTAGCACTTCGAAACCCTTCCGCGTGTCTTAATCGAGTCAATCGCCGTCTTTTGGCTTGTGCACCGATGAACGGTCAGTTGTGCAGAAAGAACAGCCCATAATAACAACACTAATGAATGAATTTTCTGCCTCATAACAACCACCAGCCTTTTTTTTTGTTGTTTTTTTTTTTTTGTGTAATGTAGCGTTTAATCACACAAGAGGCTTGTGTTAACCATCCTGTTTGACTCCGTCAGCCTGAAGTCTCTTTCTGTTTTAATGGGGAGGATTATCAGAGTCACCCTTTTCCAGCTTTGGCGTCGGAATATAAAACTAAGGCTCTTAGGATTGTAGCTGCTCATCATCTGAGCGCTGTCTGCACTCTTTTAACCTCTCTGAATTTGAATAAATGGATTAACTTCACTGTTATAGAAACATCACACCTGAAGGGGCAGTGCTGTGTTTTTTAGTTTTTATTTCACACATCATTTCAGTCACAAGGACACAATTCCTGACTGTGTGTGTGTGTGTGAGAGAGAGAGAGAGAGAGAGAGAGAGAGCCATGTAGCTCAAGGGGTAAACAATGTAATGGAATATATAAGTATATTAATAACAGGAAATTGGGTGGTCTGCGCTTCAGCTCCTTTAGGAGTTGTGTTACATGTACAGAAGCACAAGGCTAAATGGCTCATTAATGATCAATGCAAGAGATTTTGGAATTAGACAGTTATGAAGTAACGCAGTTGGTCTTAAATATTGAATAAGGGAAGCTTTTGATTTGCAACGGTGAAAAAATACAGGATTGCTGTAGGTTGTAAATAGATGCATATTGTGTGGAAAACAGCCACCAGGGTACTTTTTATCCCCAGTAGTTCATTTATTCGTTCATTCATTCATCTTCAGGTCAGGCTCACAGCCTTGCTGAACAACTATAGAAACCCTTATAGAATTTGTAATAGTTTTAATGGTTATAAAGGGTATTGTACTGGTTTTAATGGAGACTGTAATGGTCCCTACTGGTAATTTGTTGCCTTGTATTGGTGGCATGTTATGTCTAATGGATACCATTAAGGACCAATAATGGTAATGATTTTAATGGTTTGTAATGGTATTTGTACTGGAAACCGTTAGAATTTCTGCGATGGTTTCTATTGTTTTTTTCAGCTGGGAGGGAATCTGGTGCCGATCTCAGGGAACACTGGGTGTAAGGCAGAAATACACTTTGGATAGTATGCCAGTCCATCACAGGGCACCACACACACACCCTCACACACACACACACACACACACGCTTATTTACACTCATTCTTTATGCATACCGAGGCAAAGTTTGGTGTTCCACAAGGTTCTGTTTAAGGCCCACTGCTTTTTACTTTATATATGCTACCTCTGGGTCAAATTATTCGTAAACATGGAATTAGCTTCCACTGTTATGCCGATGATACACAGCTGTATGTTTCAGAGAAGCCAGACGACAGACAGCAGCTTAATAAAGTTGAGGAATGTGTAAAAGACTTCAGACACTGGATGCTTATTAACTTCCTTTTACTTAATTCTGATAAGACAGAAGTACTTGTACTAGGACCGTGTGCTGCTAGAAGGAAGCTTTCTGATTACATAGTCACTCTGGATGTCCTTTCTGTTTAAACATGTGCAGCACTAAAAGACCTTGGTGTGATTACTGACTCCAGTCTATCATTTGACGCTCATGTAGATAATATTACTAGGATAGCCTTCTTTCATCTCAGAAGTATTGCTAAGATAAGAAATATAATGTCACTACATGATGCAGAAATATTAGTTCATGCTTTCTTCACCTCTAGACTAGATTACTGTAATGCCTTACTGTCTGGATGTCCCAGTAGGAGCATAAACAAACTCCAGTTAGTCCAGAATGCAGCTGCTAGAGTCCTTACTAGAACCAGAAGATACGACCACATCACCCCGATGTTATCCACACTGCATTGGCTCCCAGTGAAATCTCACATTGATTATAAAATACTACTATTGACCTATAAAGCTCTGAATGGTCTCGCACCACAGTACCTGAGCGAACTTTTGGTTTTTTACGATCCACCACGCCTACTTAGATCAAAAGGTGCAGGCTATTTGTTGGTACCTCGAATAGTGAAGGCTACAGCAGGGGGAAGAGCTTTCTCTTACAAAGCCCCACAGTTATGGAACAGTCTTCCAATTAGTGTTCAGGACTCAGACACTCAGTTTTTAAGTCCAGGCTGAAAACATATTTGTTTAGTCAAGCTTTTTTGTGAATATTTTTTTTCTTAGGTAAAGGATCAGATCTAGAGGCTCACCGGCATAGAGTGTTGGGGTGAACTGGGATGTTTGGATGCTGTCTCTCCCCAACGTTCACACATTCACCCAGGTTTGTTGATGGTTGAGTGGCTGGCTGCCTTTTGTCCCAAGGCGCCCTCATGTCTGTGTTGCCTTCTGGCTCTCCCTTTTATTTATGCTGTCATAGCTAGTCTTGCCGGAGTCCCTGCTTGCACTCACGCAATGTTCATTGTCCTTAACCATTACGGGGCAATAAGCATGCCTAATACTCTCTCCCTCTCTTTCCCACTCTCTCCCTCTCTCTTACTGTTGAGCTACACATGATACTCCTGAGATACCAGTGATCCTAACCCCTTCTGCTCTCTGGACCTGCCTGATCCATCCTGATGCCCTACTTCTGGTTGGAGTTCTCATCATTTGGAAGTTACATGCTGCTGAGGACGGCCCCACATGGTACAGCCTAAAGATGATTGAGATTACTGAGGATGGTTCCACTTAAAAACCATAAAGATTGCTTTGGACCTCAATTCATATGAACAGCTATGCTATGATGGATAACTTTAGGACTGCAATTGCCACAAACAGTTTTGCACTCAAGTCTCCATCAGTGAACAGTGGATAAGTTCAACAAAACAGACTTCATGTAAAACTGTAATGAATTTTCCTGGGTACACAACTGCACTATTGGAGCATGTAGTATTAGAACAGTTATAGAAGGGACTTATTTATAATCCCACTATCCGTTGTTACCCAGATGAGGACGGGTTCCCTTCTGAGTCTGGTTCCTCTCAAGGTTTCTTCCTCATATCATCTCAGGGAGTTTTTCCTCACCACCGTCGCCCCTGGCTTGTTCATCAGGGATACATTCATATATTTAAAATCCATATCCTTCAGTTATATGTTTCTGTAAAGCTGCTGTGGGACAATGTCCGTTGTTAAAAGCGCTACACAAATAAAGCTGAATTGAATTGAACTGAAGTTACTTGTAATTTAGTGTAGCTACCTTGATATGGACAGATGGATGGATGGACAAATGTCAGTACCACTTCCTGTGCATTTATAACATGTTATCTAGCATAAGATCAATTTACTTAATGAGCTATAGTGTCCTCCATTATTATTGGCACCCTTTATGTATATGAGCAAACATCAATATACAAACAGTTTAACATATGCAGTGTGATGTTATGAGCTCAAACATACAGGGACCAAAAACATGGTGGACTGATGACTCTAAATGACTCTAAAGTGTGCTCACTCCATCCAGTGTTCCTCAGATACGCTCCAGATCCACCGCAACTCTGTCCACCTTCTTCTGGTTATTGAAAATGAATGAATGAATTTTGTTCATTTTTTATGAAGGGTGCCAATTATTCTGGAGCGCTCTATATAAGAAAGGACGCTTTACTTAAGGTCAGTGTTCATAGGGTTACATGACACCTACAGTATATGAGACTTTTATAACAGCTGATATAAATGTACATAAATGTCTCTAAAGCTTCATTCCAGCAGGAGTAAGATGGCATAATCACTGTTTTTTGTCAGTTTTAATATCAACTTGATGACCTGACCGCTAACACTGCGTGAGGTGACCTAGATACTATGCCACTGCTGACTTACAGTAAAATTTCATGACAACTAGTGAGTTTCATATTTCTGGCAAAAATGTTTTTTTGTTGTTGTTTTTTTTTTTATCAAAACCTTATGTACTGTATATTTAAACCTTATAACCGGAGTAGTCACGTGAGACAAAAATCACTTTTATAAGTTAGCCCTAGTTAAGAAGGCACGATATTGAACACAAACATTCAGACTCAATTCAATTCAATTCTATTTGTATAGCGCTTTTAACAATGGACATCGTCTCAAAGCGGCTTTACAGAAATATATAAACACAGGATAGAGATTTTAAGTGTGTGAATTTACCCCTATTGAGCAATCCGGTGGCGATGGTGGCGAGGAAAAACTCCCTAAGAAGAAATGAGGAAGAAACCTTGAGAGGAACCAGACTCGGAAGGGAACCCGTCCTCATCTGGGTAACACCGGATAGTGTGAGAGTAAAGGAAAGTTCATTATGGTTTTTATATGAAGTCTGTTTGTTGAACTAGTCCACTGTTCACTAAAGGAGACTTGAGTGCAAAACTGCATGTGGGAATTGCAGTCCTAAGGCCATCGCAGCAACCGTAGTCCCAGCAACAATAGCGAAAATGTCCATGTGGAATTGAGGTCCAAATCCATTTCCATGGTACTTCAAGCGGTACCATCCTCAGCAATCTCCAGGCTGCACTGCTTGGGGTCGTCCTCAGTGGCAGAATGTAGCCTCCAGTTGATGACAGCTCCATCCAGAGGTAGGGCATCAGGACGGATCAGACAGGTCCGGAGAGCAGAAAGCGTCAGGATCACTGACATCTCCGTAAAATCAAGTGTTGCTCGACAGAATGTTCAGAACATTCATACTGAAAGAATTCCAGTTACATGTTTCTGTCCACCATTCCATCACAATGGGGCGCTATAACTAAAAGCTGTCTTACCAAATTCACATATCACTGATGAAACATCAAAATAAACATGACTATAAGGAGGTAAGATTGGATTTCGTGGCTTTAAGTCGAGCAATACAAATAGATGTGAAGGAAGTCAGTCAGTCAAAATTTATCATATTTTATCTGACTCTAATTCAGCAAGAGTTTGTCAGAAAGAGAAGCATGTTGGAAGAGTTTACTCTTGTTACTCGTTTGTTTGTTTTTAATTATTAATCTCACTTAAACACATCACGTCATCATCAGTCTTCTTGTAAAGTATCATAACACAAGCTTATGCTCAGAAAAATCTATGGCACCTGACTCAGGAGTATCACCATCACCATTGATGAAAGCAGTCTTGATGGTTGTTAGAATAAATCACTAGGTTTGTACAGTTTGATATTTGATATGTCATTGTATTGCTGATGTATATTTGTAAAATAAATATATAAAATAAAAAATAAAATAATAAAAAGTTTAGGAAAGTTTGTGTCATTTGTCCTGAAGGGTTTATGGGATGTAGGTGTCATAAAATCTCATGAACACCACCTTTAATTAAAGTGTTTTATAACAGCTCCTGCATTATTCCAAAATATGTGAAAATGTGGCTATGTGGGAAAACTCACAGATTTTTGTCTTTAAATAAATAAATAAATAAATAAATAAATAAATAAAAAGATTTCCAAACTTCTCTGAAGGATGTACACAGATGGAAGGAGTAAGACATGACATACCAGGAAGAAGGTTGTTGTTGTTGTTTTCCACACTGGAGTACGTTTGATGGCTGTAACACTATTACTACAGTATAATAATTGGTCTTTTTAACAAGTGCCCTGTTTTTCATGATGTAAATTTCAGATTTCAGACTGGTTAGAAGGAGTTTGTGTCTCTGCCAGTGGACCATGTGCTTTTAATCGCAGCTCTATAAATG